>NC_134139.1:917500-1100000 GCF_033958435.1 Carettochelys insculpta | reverse complement strand
CCATGCAGCCCCCCTCCTTGCTGTCTCTCTAGGCTGGCGTCTCTGGCTCCAGCAGCTCCCATGCGGAGGGAACCGCCTGTGCTCCCTGGCGGCTGAATGGCAGGCTGGGCAATGGAGCCCTTGTGGCTCCCTGGAGGCCTCCTGCCATTGCTTTAGATTCCTGTTATGCTGCCTGAGGGCCAGAGGTGCTGGAAAGCTGGAAAGCAGTAGTCTCCAGCATGGGGGGGAGGTACAGCAAGGCGCCATCACCCTTGTTTTACCCCCTTGGCCCAGCTGCCCATCAGACACTAGCCCGGCATGTCCTGGTGGGCTTTGCTGACTCACCGAGAACAGCGAGCCTGCATGTCACGCTGACAGGGCAGTTCCCATTGCCAGAGCAGCACTAACAGCTGATTGGCGGCCAGTGAACACCCCCTTCCCCTCCCCCCGAGGGGGCAGAGAGCCTGTGCACGTCACTAGCGCATTGTGGTCACACCCATGAGCGCGTAAGATCACACACCAAAGAGAGACACGGTGGGCAGAACTAGGGGGTTCAGCAGGTCAAGGCCTTCCCTGTGATGCCTTCCCTGGCGTGCCCTGTGCGAGAGAGCACAGCCCTCGCTGGCTGATGACTATGAGGGAACCTCAGGTCATTTGGAGGGCGTCTGTGTGGCGCTTACTCCACTGCCAAGTAGGTTGCAGCATGCGTGTTAACCGGCCAGGTAGGCAGCGCTGAGAACCAGCGCGTGCGTGTGTGCGGGCTGCCGGACATGTGACACCTGTGCGCCTGCCGCTGGCCCATCCTTGCAGACCTGAGCTCACACTACAGGGCTGTTTAGTTGCAGGACGGTGTCATTGCAGCCATCCTGGTCCCAGCCCAGCTCATGCACCCACAGAAATCGGTGCAATAAAAGGCATGAGCTCCTTCGCCTCGTCTCTCTCTAACTGCAGAGTAGATGTGAGGCTCAGGTCGGAGACTAGGGTCTGCCACTATGATGGGGTTGCAGAGCCTCAACATCTACAGTGCAACTCAAGAGCCCCTTGGCTCAAGC
The DNA here is from genome assembly GCF_033958435.1 of Carettochelys insculpta. Taxonomy (NCBI): domain Eukaryota; kingdom Metazoa; phylum Chordata; order Testudines; family Carettochelyidae; genus Carettochelys; species Carettochelys insculpta. Next base: position 1,098,969 of record NC_134139.1, on the reverse strand, counting down.
CCTGCGAGCCCCAGTCAGCTGGCACAGGCCAGCGGTGGGTGTGTAATGGGGGTGTAGATGCCCCCGGTAGGACACACTAACTAAAGTTAGTGTCTAGTAAACCCTTGTGTAGACAAGCCCTTCTGAACTGTGTTGTAAGCAAGATGCCACAAGTAATTCTTCACCGAACTCTGTGCTGAGTAGTCCTCGTTTGGACTATTGTGTCCAGTTCTGGGCACCACATTTCTGGAAAGGATGGGGACAAACTAGAGAAAGTCCAGGGAAGAGCAATAAAAATGACTGAGGGTCTAGCAAACACGACCTATGAGGGCAGATTGGAACACTTGGGTTAGTTTAGTCTGGGGAGGAGAGGACCAAGAAGGGACGTGGTTACTGCTTTCAAGTACAAAGAAGAGGGAGAAAAATTACTCTCTTTAATCTCTGAGGCTAGGACAGGAAGAACTGCAGCAAGGGAGGTGTAGCATCCGTGCTAGGAAAAGCTTCCTGTCAGGGTGGGTGAGCACTGGAATACGTTGCCTGGGGACGGTGTGGAATCTCTGCCCTTGGAGATTTTTAAGCTCAGGTTAGACTAACATCTGTTGGGGACGGTCTAGATGGCACTTGGTCCTGCTGCGTGTGCCGGGGACTGGACTCAGTGACCTGTCACTGTTTCTGCTAGCCTTAGGACATGCTATAAGCACCACACAGTGAAAGCGGAAGAGCCAGCGCCAATGTTAATCAGCATGTGTGTGTCTATTGTTGCAAGTGCAACTGCCGTGCTTATGCGCATGCCAATGGGAGTGGCACAGCTAGCCAGAAAACCAGTGCCAACACCACAGGCCGGGTGACAGACTTCTGGTTGGTTTACTTCTTTACGTATTGACATTTCAACCAGTGCCATGTTGAGCGCACTTGCTGGTCGACAACCCCTCCTGCTGCAGACACAATTTTTTACAGGAATTTATTTTGTTAATGGAAAATCTAATTTTCAACACCTGCCATTGAAAGGGGAAAGTGGAACGCCTCAGCCAGACATAGCCATCGGGTTGTGTAAAATGTCTCACACTGTGTCTGGGCAGTGGGCTCCAGGGAGAAGTACTTCCACTCTTCAGAAGTGCTTTGTTTGGGGCTATTAAGCATTCACACATGAGATGGCGACCCCCCTCTTCACCCGACGATCAATTGCAGAACGGGGTGATTGCTTGTCCCTCCACTGTCTTTGACTGCTGTGTTGTGAATTGCCTGAGGAGGAGGGAAGTCCAGGTGTGGAACTGTTGTGTTGTATCAACACAGGGTATTTTAATATCCCTAGTTTCCCCTTTTCCCCAAGAAACGATCCCGATGTTCAGCTTTCAGGTTGAGCCCAATAGACTTTTCCTGTCTTCTGAGCTCATAACATGACACACGCTGAAGGACGCCACAAAACCTGATTTGTTTTGTTCTCTTGCCATTGTTTTGGCTTATTCCATGCAGGTCTTTGGTGGCCTTGTCTGGATTCTGGTGGCTTCGACCAGGGTACATTTTCCGATTTTGCAAGGCTGGGTCATGTTCGTGTCCGTGTTCTGCTTCACACTGTCCACTCTCCTCATGCTCCTCTACTTCTGCGGCGCTCATGGTGGAAAAGCTGCTTGGGTTGCAGTGGTAAGCTGACCATCTCTCCGTATTGCTCACTGGCACGTGCCGGCTGAGCACTCTGGCCTGATCCAGCCGCACACAGGCATGCGCCTGAGTCAGTGGCACAATGCAGCAGTGTCAAGCGAAGCAACGTGCGTGTTTTGGCAGGATCGGGGCTCTGTGCCTCTCGCTGTGCCCCTGCAGGCCTGTCACAAAGCTGTTAGCAGGCCCCGAACGCAGGGTAAGCTGCCTCCATTGCTGCTGGCTCAGGAGGGCCGACTGCTGTGCACATCACACCCGTCCTGGTCATCGAGTGCTCCCTGCGGTGGCTGTGCGGTGCTGCGTTTTGCATTTCACCAGAGCCCTATTCTGGGTGCACCATCTGCATGCACCTCCCTTCCTTCCTTCTCCCCCAAAGTCCTTCACTGCCGGGCAGCATCCTGCCCACTCTGGAGAACCTGCCCTGTGTAAGCTACAGCACCACGTGCAGGGAGGGGGTGAGCTACGGACTAGCTGTTGGCATGGGGCTGAATCTGAAGAAAGACAGAGCGAAAGAGTATTTTTAATATGGAGATATACCAATCTCATAGGGCTGGGAGGGACCCTGGGAGGTCACCGAGTCCGGTCCCCTGCCCTCACAGCACAACCAAGCACCATCCCCGACAGACTTTTCTTTTTAATGTATTTGCTCCAGATCCCTAAATGGCCCCCTCAAGGATGGAGCTCACAAACTTGGGCTTGGCAGGCCAATGCTCAAACCCCCAAGTTATCCCTTCCCCCGAAATCAGCCAAGGTTAGGGATAGAACCCAGGAGTCTGGACTCCTTACCCCAGTCTTGTACCCCAGCCCCCACTCCTCACCCATTAAGCATTGTTAAAGGAATCACATACATGCACCAAATGCTAAGGTCTTGGTTCAGGCTTGTAGCAGAGGTGGAATAAGCTGCTGGCTTCAGTCAAGTCTCTGGAGTACATACACACGTTGGATGGGTCATTCAGAGCTTTGTTTAGAGCTTCAGCTTGTAGCAAAGATCCCCCTGAGGTAAGAAGCAGAATTGAAGACACAAAGGAGGGTTTCCGGGACTTTTTATGTCTTCTGCCGTGCTGGGGGAATCCCCTGGTTCTTGGTGGACGAGTACAGCCCCAAGGTGGTGTTTGAAGTCACATGGGCCAGTCACCTACCCACACATGACTCAGTTCTTTGTAAACTGACTCCATTGCTCCCGTGCTAGTCTGAATGTGCAGAGGAAGGCTCATCCGATGTGGAGCGGCACCTCCAAAAGCCTGTTGTCACCTTGAATACTTCCATTCAGCCTGAATAGGTCTTTCACAATAGGCTGGCCGAATGCTTCGCTGGCGCTTCTCAGAACCAAATGGGCTGAAATACCAGCACCTAGCCAAAACTCATAGTTTCTCACATAAAGACGGTACGTGCCTAGGAGCAGCATAATCGGGAGCAGTGCATCATGCGTGTTCCGTGGCTGCCTCACTGGGCACGCTTTGTACAGGGTTTGCTGCAGACTTATCACAGTGGCTACCCCTGTGCTATAGGTGGTCTCGTTGTACTCTGATTCCATCCCACGCCTTCCACCTGACAAGACCAGGCTCTGCAGCTCAGGCTAACTTGTTACAGACAGAATTTGCTCCCTAACCCAAGGCGGTGCGTCACCTGCCAGTCAAGCCTCGCCTCCAGCGGGCTGGCTGGTCTCTGCCTGCCCAGCTCAGTGTATGACTCGAGTTGTGGGACTGGGGACCAAAGATGTCTGGCCTGACACGCTTCACTGCAAGCCAGGGAGAGGGTAGAGAAGGCAGGTGGGAGGTGCTGGAGAACCCTGGTTGCACCACTAGGGCAGCTGCATGTGCACAAGGTTTGGGTAGAGTAATTTACGCTCTGTCCACCAGCCCCCAAGCAAAGTAGGGCTCAAGGCTCTGAGTTCTGATTGGTTTCTCTGTCTAGCTGTGCCACAGCAGGAGCACGTGCTCTCCCTTGGCTAGGGCCAGCAGTACAGCTGTAATGACAGATGTGGTACCACTGGAATTTTTCACTGTGTCAGCGCAAGATCAGGGCAGGGGTGCACTAAGTGGGAGTTCAGCTCCCCTGCAACAAGGTCTGCTCCTAAGGATCAGCCAGGCAGGTGACCTTGCTGGAGAGCAGCTGCCACACACCATATCCCTGTGGAAAACTGGGGATTTTGCCTTGAATTCACCTAGTTATTGCTTGTGTTACTACAGCGCCTTGGCATCCGAGTCACAGACCCGGCCGTGCTGCGCTAGGTGCTGCACACACGGAGTTCCTCCTCTCTTAGCAGGTCCAGTACATGGCAGCAGAAAGGTGTTTCCAGTTGCTTGCTGACAATTGCCTCTTGCAACCCTCTTGTATCTCATACCTGAAGCGTCCGTATCAGTGGAGATGGAGTCACAGATGGCAAGGCAAAGACCCAGATCCTCACAAGTACCTGGGCATCTAACTCCCTTTGGGAACAACTGTGGGGAGTTCAGAACCTAAATATCTCTGAGGGTCTGCTCCGCAGTGCTGCTCCTCACTGCCCATGGATTGGCCACCGTGCTGGACTCGGACAGAATCCCACGTGCACAAACAATGGGCCTGAGTCAAAATGGGCAAAATGAATTCGTAGTGTGTGGCCTAATGTCCTCGTGCTGCTCTGCGGGAAGGTCTGTGGGTTTTGAGAGTAGCTGCTTTCTCTGACCTGCACCATATTCTTGGGATAGTGACAGCCCTTAGGTACAATCACATCTGCTCTGATCCTACTGACAGAGACCAAAAACAACAAGTTCTCTACCAAACATTCATAAACCTCAATTACCCACTGGGAGAAGTAAAAAAAAACAAATCGACAGGGCCAGACCAGAGACCAGCTACTCCAAGATAGGCCCAAAAAAGCCAAGAACAGAACACCACTGGTCATCACCTACAGCCCTCAACTCAAACCACTGCAATGCATTATTCAAGACCTACAGCCTGTCCTTAATCAGGATGCCACGCTCCAGAAGACCCCAGGTGACAGGCCTGTTCTTTCCTACAGACAACCTCCCAACCTTATGAGGATTCTGACCAACAGCCACAGTCTATACCCCAGGAATATCATTCCTGGGACTTTTCCTTGCAACAAGCCCTGTTGCCAACTTTGTCCACATACCTACTCTGGAGATACCATCACTGGACCTAACCAGGTTATTCACAGAATCACGGGCACGTTCTCATGTTCCTCCACTAACATCATATACACCATCATGTGCCAACAGTGCCCAGGCACCATGTATATAGGACAGACTGCAAACACGCTTCAACAAAGAATGAATGGACACAAAACAGACATCAAAAACCTCCAACACACAAACCTGTCAGCCAGCACTTTAATGGAGTGGGCCATTCTGTTAATGACCTGAAAGTCTGTGTTTTACTGAAAAGGAACTTTAAAAACCATTTACAGAGGGAATGCTCAGAACTGTCATTTATATTCAAATTTGACACATGGTTTGAACCAGGATAGCAATTACCTGGCCCATTATAAGGACTCTTTTACATACTTTGTTTTATCCAGCTCTTAACTTCCCCATCCCACACCCATCTCCTGCCGCTCCTCTGCCCTTCAGATTTGCCAGCCTTTTTAACAAGTTTTCTGATTTGTCAACCTTGATAACAACTTTTGGACCTCTGTGCTTTGTATATTGAGTCTGTTCTGGTAATGCTACGATCTGAAGAAGTGGGTGCGTCCCATGAAAGCTCATCCCCTAGTATATTATTTTGTTAGTCTTTGAAGTGCTGCGAGACTGCTTTTTAGTTTTCATACTCTTGGGAGCGATTGTTCACACTTTTTATTTTCTAGGATGCTTTCTACCACTCCATGGCTGCTCTGTTTTACCTGAGTGCTGCTGTTTTACAAGCCTATGCCACCCTTCTGGCCCGCGACACTGCCACACTCTTTGCTGAGGGATTTAAAATTTACCAGGAAGACATTGCAGCAGTGGTAAGTGTCCACTAGCTTCTGTCGTGCCATAACAAGTGCGGTGCAAAGGTGAGTAAGAGGCACTGGGGTGAAAGCTGAAGGGCCTGGGAGACAGCCTAGGACCCAGGCCTTCTGCAAGGGGGATAGATCTGCTCTCCCGTATTGTGATAACAAGGGCTGTTTGATAGATGGTGCTGGATTAACCAACAAATTCCCGCCAACACTGGGATCTGGGACATACCTCTCCAGTCCCACAGCCCCGTCTCTCTGCACAAGCCACTGTGTTTAACACCCTCTGATACATTATACAGTGTTACTGTGAGCTACACAGGCAGTCATGGCCAAGTGGCCCTCTCCTAAGCCCAGCTGGGCTTTCAGCCCCACTGAGGACAGCAGAAGCCAGCGACAGCCTTTACTCAAGGCAGCTTCTCTTCTGCTACAAAGGGTGTGGGGAGTGTAGTGGCCAGGTTATGTGAGGTCCACCTGTGGATTTGCGACCTGGTTGGAGAAAGGGTGAGTGCATGTGCGATGTCACCAGAGACGGGTTCACCACTATCGTGAGCCTCACCATAGTGCCTGCGAAACACTGTAGAATACATCCAAGTGACTCCAGAACTTGAGCCCCATATTCAAGTGGCTGCCGCACTTCAGAGCCTATGGGTAAGTTTACGCTTGCTGGGAGATCAACCCGCGCAGGGTCAATCTTCCAGTGCTCAATTTTGTGCCTCTGGAAGAGGCGCACAAAAGCAATCTCTCTGGGCTCCGCAGCGGACCACCTGCACTCCTGCTCTTGCAAGGAGTAAGGGAGGCCAGCGTGAATAACAGTCGCATTGGCCTCCCTCGGTGAGGCCAGACCTCAGTGTAGACCCGAGCCTGCGTGACTGTCAGTGGCACTTAGAATTGTGAATTGCTTAGGTGACTGCAGCTCTTACCAGCTCTGGAATGGAGCCCTTGTTCCAAGCATGGCACCAGCTAGTATGAATCCTGCTGCACTGGCAAACACAAATAGCAAAGCGCACATCCAGGCTACGCAAACAATACCCACAGCAGCAGCCAGCTGTCGCTGACGCCACCTGTGTTTCCATTGCAGGTGTTTGCATTTTTAGCCACCTTGATGTATGTGATCCACAAAGGGTTCTCTCTGCTGAGATGGAAGTCCTCCTAAAACCTCCAGCAAATCCCCTCAGGAATCCCTTGTGAGCACCCACCCAGTTACTATCGAGCACGTGATGTTACACCAGTACGCGTTTTACACTGGAATGCGTTGATGTACACAGACTATTTACACTGCTTTGTACTTGGTGCCATGACAACAAAGGAAAAAAAAATCAGCCTGGAGATACTCACATTTCAGTAAAATTGTTTCTCTTTGGTGTCTTTTAAGTCAGACACAGTTTTGTTGTGGGGACCTGGGAATCTCTTTTACAGATCTCTGCTCTGTCCTATGTCCCTGGGACTGGGCCACCTGTTGGAATGAATCAAGGCCATCTCCAAGTCCCCTGCCAGTGAAGGAGGCCTTGGGCTTGGTCTCGCAACAGCTGAGCCTTCGGAGGGCTGCGATGCTTCAGTCTAACCGAAGTCTGTGGGCTTAATACTTGGGTGTCTGGGTACAAATTAATTGGCCTGTGAAATTCAGGGAGGTCAGATGAGATGCTCTCTCTTCTGGGTTCAAATCCCATGTAACTTTCAAAGGAAAGCCTCCCAGCTCAGTAACTGATTCGGCCCCGGGGTCTATAGAAGACAGGCCCATCTCTTTGCCTGCTTTCCTTTCAGAGCGCTTGCTGGGGGCGGTTTAGTTCCACACAAACCACATGCAGCGTAGCGCCAAGGGGGCCTTGTCCTGCACTCAGCTCAATGCAGAACTCAACTGACTCCCAGAGGCTCTGCACGGCCAAAGAGGTTCACTGGCAGGACTGGGGCCTAGGTGTCGTGGGTGTCAGAGAAAACTGCTCGCATCCATTGGCTCCTCCGGGAAGCCAGCCAGACGGAGGGGTTGCTCCGACACTTCAGTCACTTTGCCACGCTGGGCGTGAGAGTGGAGGAGGAGGAGATGAGCTGGTAAACTTCACCCTGTGCAGCGGCCCAGTGTAGCTGGCACCAGGCTCGGAGCAGGTCCCCCCACGGTGCTGTGCCCACAGGCGGAATCATGTTCGTTCTGGGCGCCAGGAGAGAGGAGTCACCTAACAAGTCATTCAGCAGACAGCCAGTGTGTGGAGTGGGGGGTGAGGGCTCTAAATGGGGGGTCTGGGAGTGGGGCAGGTAGTTAGGGTGTGGTGGGGGTGCAGGCTCTGGCTGGGGCTCCAGGCTGTGGGGTGGGGCTGGGGATGATGTGTGGGGGGGGGTCCAGGCTGTGGGGTGGGGCTGGGGATGATGTGGGGGGCGACTCCAGACTGTGGGGTCGGGGGCCGAGGGATTCAGAATACCGATGGGGCTGCACGTTGTGGCAAGGGGGTTGGGGTGCAGGCATGGGGAGGGCCCTGGGATGAGGGGCTTGTGTGCAGGAGGGGGTTCCAGGTTCAGGGGGGCTCTGGGCTGGAGATTGGGGTGCAGCAGGGGTTGAAGGCTCTGGGCAGTGGGGTGGGGTCAGGAATGAGGGTTTGGGGTGCAGGAGGTGGCTCTGGGCTGGGGATGCTCAGTATAGGCTGGGGTTGAGGCTCAAGCTTAGCTGGGTGGTTCCTGGTCAGTGTTGCTGAGCCAGGCTCCGGAGGGGAACATGGGGCACAGCCATGCAGCAGCTGCTCTGAGGCTAGTAGGCGTGTACTGGACAATGGGAGCAGGAGCAGGCTCAGTGCCCAGACCCCAAGACACTGAGCGCCGTGCCTCGTTTCCAGCCTTGCTGCTGAACGTTGGCCCCCGCCGCTCCCGTTAGGCACCTGAGTTAACCAAAATGTTCTCTCTTCTTGATCCGCTCAGCAACGGCCCAGCACAAGATCCCTGGGCCCACAGAAACGCAGCTCCGAGCGTGGCCTTTGAGGAGCGCCGGGACAGACCCGTAGTGCAGGAGGTCGCTGCGAAGGCGTTGTCACCTTGCAGCGAGAAACAGGAGCAGCTCTTCTGCTTCCCTGAGGGGCAGTGGGCACATCTGCAGATTCGGAGGGGAGTCTTGAATGAAGAGAGCAAATTTTACATCCCAAGAATTACTGTTGTTTTAATCAGCTGCGGGAAGGTGGTTTAGGTGGTGTGGGGTGTAGTCTGTAGGCGAATTTCAAACCAATGACCATGGCAATAGGGGTATGGAACCTTTCTCAAATTGTTTGCTTTGCTCATTAGCAAGAATTCATTTCTTTTAATTTACAAATTCTGCTAATAAAAATAGTAAACGGAAGTTCACCGGGGGTTTTCTGAAGAGGTTTGCCTGTCTCCTCATGGATGCGGCAGAGGATTTCAGAGGCTCATGCCCCTGGGGCCGAGGCGATTAACTCTTAGCCGTGTTCAAAGACATGTTGGGTGAATGTGGCGTCCCAGGGGAAGCCCCCGCAGGTGTCACTCTGCCAGGCAGGGCGCAGCTGCGCGGCCCCAGGCAGCGGGACCCGGAGCCCAGCCCGTGCAGTACACATAGCTGTCTGGGCGCCGTGGCCATGGCTGGCGCTCTGGCTGTGTGCACTTGCCCCTTGCCAGGCTCCAGAGCCAGATGCCCCCAGGCACCTCAATGGCTCCGCAGCAGCCTGGCCTGCAGCCACACGCTCAGCACCTCTGGCTACCTGAGAGTCGGGGGATTCTCCCAGGGTGAGGAGATGCCGGTGCCTGGTGGGTGCCCTGCAGGCTAGGGGGGTGCCCAGCCCTGAGACAGGTGCCGGCCCTGCACAATCATAGAATCATAGGAGAGTACGACTGGAAGGGACCTTGAGAGGCCATTGAGTCCAGCCCCCTGCCCTCATGGCAGGGCCAAGCACTTTCTAGACCATCCCTGAAAGCCACCTATCTAACCTCTTCTTAAATATCTCCAGTGATGGAGATTCTACCACCTCCCTTGGCAATTCATTCCAGTGTTTGATCACCCTGACAGTTAGGAACTTTTTCCTAATGTCCAACCTGAACCTTCCCGGCTGCAGTTTAAGTCCATTGCCTCTTGTTCTATCCTCAGAGGCAAGGAAGAACAAGTTCCCTTCCTCTGCCTTATGACTCCCTTTTAGATACCTGAAAACTGCTATCATGTCCCCCCTCAATCTTCTCTTTTCCAAACTAAACAAGCCCAATTCTCTCAGCCTTTCTTCATAGGTCATATTCTCTAGACCTTTGATCATTCTCGTGGCTCTCCTCTGGACCCTCTCCAATTTCTCCACATCCTTCCTGAACTGCGGTGCCCAGAACTGGACACAATACTCCAGCTGAGGCCTAACCAGCGCAGAGTAGAGCGGGAGAATGACTTCTCGTGTCTTGTTCACAACACACCTGTTAATGCATCCCAGAATCATGTTTGCTTTTTTTGCAACAGCATCACACTGTTGACTCATATTTAGCTTGTGGTCCACTATAACCCCCAGATCCCTTTCTGCTGTACTCACTCCTAGGCAGTCCTTTCCCGTTCTGTACGTGCGACACTGATTGTTCCTTCCTAAGTGGAGCACTTTGCATTTGTCCTTATTAAAGCCTACACAGGGAGTCACAGGTGCCAGCTGACTGGCCACTAGGAAATGGGGGACAGGGCTGGGGCTTCAAGGAAAATTGGGCCCTGACCAGGTGGAGAAAGACACTGCCAGCCCCTCCTCAGGAGCCCTCCCTTGGGGTGAGGTGCCTAAGCTGCCCCTCCCCCTTATAGCACTTACTGGGAGGCGACCATGGGGAGGGGACCCCAGGTTCAAAGCTTCGCTCTGCTTGCTTGGGAGCTGAGCCCGGAGCTGAGGCCGGTGCCCAGCAGCCCTGTCTGTCTGTCTGTGTCTGCCTGCCAGCTGCTCTGGGCTGGGGCTGCCAGTCACTCAGGTTGGCTGGAGCTCGGCCACGGCCTCTGCCATGGTGTTGTGCTGGGGCGGCCGTGCTCATCGCAGCTGGCGGTGGCCAAGGCCTGGAAAAGCATCACAAGGCCAACAGCCCCGGCCGTGCCAGGCCCCAACACGTCCCTTACATGAGGGCGTGGCGCAACCAGCTGTCGGTGCATTTGCTGAGTCTCGGGGCAGAAGCTCTTTTTCTGGGTGCCCCCCCCCCGTTAGCTGGTGGGGGGGGAGCCTCAGCCAGGCACAGCCAGGTGCAGCCAGACCCCGTGTCGGCCATGGCACTCAGAGGCACTGTCCCTTTCAGAACAGACTGCAGCTGGCCGTGTGGGCTGGGAAGCAGAGTCACCGGCCAGGGCAGCCAGAAATAATGCCTGAGCGCCCCAGGTCATGGCTACAGCCTTCCTTGGCATCGCCACCCACCAGGCCACAGCTGGACAGCCGCTGTGTGCGCCAAGCTCCACACTGAGCGATGCGCCCTTGCCCCAGCGCCCCGCTGCTTATGAGCACACCTCCCCCGTAACACAGGGCCCTGGGGTCAGTGTCCTCCCTCTCCAAGCTGGGCAGCAGGGCAGCCCACCAGCCCAACGGCAGCCCTCCCAGCGCCCCAGGCACAGGGTCACCACAGGGGCTGGTACTCACCTCAGCCGAGACTGAGCCCGCTGCGTGCCGGTGCCAGACACTCGGCCAGCGGCCCTGCAGCTGTGTGGAGACTGCAAGGCTGCACTGGTGCTCCCGGAGCACCATGCCCAGCTCCAGGGCCAGCCCACGGCATGGCAGGGCACAGACACCGTGGGTGGGTCCCTCGCTGCCCATGCATGCGGCGGGCTGCACAGCCGCACGGCCGGGAATGGCACGCACGCTGACCGGGGCGACCCAGCAGTGCACCCGAGGGTGGCAGTGTGCAAATCTCAACCAGCCCCCTCCCCTCAGCATGCGTGAGCGTGCGAGCGAGGACAAACAAACCACCTGGCAACCCAGAGGTGTTTTGGCAGGGGGTGTGGAGCCAGCCAGGCACCCAGCCCTGTGTCTGCACCCTGCACAGCACGCCTGTCCCCCATACCTATGTCTGAAACCTGAACAGAGCCCCTGGTCCCCCGGCCCTGTGTCTGCACCCTGCACAGCGCCCCTGGTCCTCCGGCCCTGTGTCTGCACCCTGCACAGCGCCCCTGGTCCCCTGGCCCTGTGTCTGCACCCTGCACAGCGTGCCTGTCTTCCGGCCCCGTGTCTGCACCCTGCGCAGCGCCCCTGGTCCCCTGGCCCTGTGTCTGCACCCCTGCACAGCGTGCCTGTCTTCCGGCCCTGTGTCTGCACCCTGCGCAGCGCCCCTGGTCCCCTGGCCCTGTGTCTGCACCCTGCACAGCGTGCCTGTCTTCCGGCCCCGTGTCTGCACCCTGCGCAGCGCCCCGGTCCCCTGGCCCTGTGTCTGCACCCTGCACAGCGTGCCTGTCTTCCGGCCCCGTGTCTGCACCCTGCGCAGCGCCCCGGTCCCCTGGCCCTGTGTCTGCACCCTGCACAGCGTGCCTGTCTTCCGGCCCTGTGTCTGCACCCTGCGCAGCGCCCCTGGTCCCCTGGCCCTGTGTCTGCACCCTGCACAGCGTGCCTGTCTTCCGGCCCCGTGTCTGCACCCTGCGCAGCGCCCCGGTCCCCTGGCCCTGTGTCTGCACCCTGCACAGCGTGCCTGTCTTCCGGCCCCGTGTCTGCACCCTGCGCAGTGTACCTGGTCCCCTGGCCCTATGTCTTAAATGACTGCTTCTTGGACCAGGTGGTACAGGAACCCAGAAGGGGAGAGGCAATTCTTGATTTAGTACTGAGTGGAACACGGTATCTGGTCCAAGAGGTAACTACTACAGGACCGCTTGGAAATAGTGACCATAACATTTAATATTCCTGTGCTGGGAAGAACATCGCACCAGTTCAACACTCTCGTATTTAATTTCAAAAAGGGGAATTACACAAAAATGAGGAGGTTAGTTAAGCAGAAATTGAAAGGTAGAGAAACTAGAGTAAAATCTTTGCAAGCTGCATGGAAACTTTTATAAGATACCATATTAGAGGCCCAAGTTAAATATATACCCCAAATTAAGGAACACAGTAAGAGACCTAAAAAAGAGCCACCATGGCTTAATAACCATGTAAAAGAGGCAGTGAGAGATAAAAAGGCATCCTTTAAAAATGAAAGTCAAATCCTAGTGATCAAAATAGAAAGGAACATAAACACTGCCAAATTAAATGTGAAAATGTAATAAGAAAAGCCAAAAAAGATTTTGAGGAACAGTTAGCCATAAATTCAAAAAACAATAGTAAAATGTTTTTTAAGTACATTAGAAGCAGGAAGCCTGGTAAAAAAGCAGAGGGGCCCCTGGACGTAGAGACATAAAAGGGGCAATCAAGGACGATAATGCCATTGAGGAAAAACTAAATGATTTCTTTGCCTCAGTCTTCACGGCTGAGGATGTTAGAGAGATTCCCAAATTTGAACCGTCCTTTATGGGTGACAAATCTGAGGAACTGCCCCAGATTGAAGTATCATTAGAGGAGGTTTTGGAACTAACTGATAGGCTAAACAGTCACAAGTCTCCGGGACCGGATGGCATTCACCGAAGGGTTCTGAAAGAACTCAAATGTGAAATTGTGGAACTATTAATAATGGTTTGTAACCTATCCTTTAAATCAGCTTCGGTACCCAATGATTGGAAAACGGCTAATATAACGCCAATATTTAAAAAGGGCTGTAAAGGAGACCCCAGCAATTGTAGACTGGTAAGTCTAACGTCAGTACTGGGCAAATTAGTAGAAACAAGAGTAAAGAGTAAAATTGTCAGACACGTAGAGGAACATGATATGTTGAGCGAAGGTCAGCATGGTTTCTGTAAAGGGAAGTCGTGTCTTACTAATCTATTAGCGTTCTCTGAAGGGGTTAACAAGCATGCGGACAGTGGGGATCCAGTAGACGTAGTATACTTAGATTTCCAGAAAGCCTTTGACACGGTCCCTCACCAAAGGCTCTTATGTAAATTAGGTGGTCATGGGATAGGAGGAAAGATCCTTTCAAGGGTTGGAAACTGGTTAAAAGACAGGAAACAAAGGGTAGGAATAAATGGTAAATTTTCACAATGGACGGGGGTAACTAGTGGCGTTCCCCAAGGGTCAGTCCTGGGACCAATCTTGTTCAACTTATTCGTCAATGATCTAGAGAAAGGGGTAAGCAGTGAGGTGGCAAAGTTTGCAGATGACACCAAACTGTTCAGGACAGTCAAAACCAAAGCAGACTGTGAAGAACTTCAAAAAGATCTCAGCAAACTGAGTGACTGGGCAGCAAAATGGCAAATGAAATTTAATGTGGGTAAGTGTAAGGTAATGCACACTGGGAAAAATAACCCCAGTTATACATACAATGTGATGGGGGCAAATTTAGCTACAACAGATCAGGAAAGGGATCTTGGAATTATAGTGGATAGTTCTCTGAAAACATCCACGCAGTGTGCAGCGGCAGTCAGTAAAGCAAATAGGATGTTAGGAATAATTAAAAAAGGGATAGAAAATAAGACAAAGAATATCATACTGCCACTATATAAAACTATGGTACACCCACATCTTGAGTACTACGTGCAGATGTGGTCTCCTCACCTCAAAAAAGATATATTGGCGTTAGAAAAGGTTCAGAAAAGGGCAACTAAAATGATTAAGGGTTTGGAAAGGGTCCCATATGAGGAGAGGCCAGAGAGACTGGGACTTTTCAGTCTAGAAAAGAGGAGACTGAGGGGTGATATGGTAGAGGTATATAAAATCATGAATGGTTTGGAGAAAGTGAATACAGAAAAGTTATTTACTTGTTCCCATAATGTAAGAACTAGGGGACACCAAATGAAATTAATGGGTAGCAGGTTCAAAACTAATAAAAGAAAGTTTTTCTTCACACAGCGCACAGTCAACCTGTGGAACTGCTTGCCAGAGGATGCTGTGAAGGCCAGCACTCTAACAGCGTTTAAAAAAGAGCTCAATAAATGTTTGGAGATTAGGTTCTTAGATGGCTGTTAGCAAGGGGTAAGGTATGGTGCCCCTAGCCTTTTGTGGAAGACGGGAGATGGATGGCAGGAGACAAATCACTTGATCATTGTTTTTGGTTCACCTCCTCTGGTGCACCTGGCATTGGCTACTGTCGGCAGACAGGATACTGGGCTAGATGGAACTTTGGTCTGACTCAGTATGGCCGTTCTTATGTCTGCACCCTGCCCAGCGCGCCTGGTCCCCCGGCCCTGTGTCTGCACCCTGCACAGTGCTCCTGGTCCCCCATCTCTGTGGCTGCACCCTGCAGAGTGCGCCTGTCCCCCAGCCCTGTGTCTGCACCCTGCACAGCGCCTCCAGTCCTGTGTCTGCACCCTGCACAGCAAGCCTGGTCCCCCGTGTCTGTGGATGCACCCTGCACAGCGCGCCTGGTTCCCAGCCCTGTGTCTGCACCCTGCACAGCTCACCTGGTCCCCCGTGTCTGTGGCCGCACCCTGCACAGCGCCCCCCAGCCCTGTGTCTGCATCCTGCACAGTGTGGCTGGTCCCCCCTGTCAGTGGCTGCACCCTGCACAGCGCACCTGGTCCCTGGCAGGTTGCAGACACAGGGCCGGGGGGGCAGGAAAGCTGTGCAAGGTGCAGACACAGAGCCGGGGACCAGACTGGACCACTGGGTGGGGAACCCACCTGCTGCTGCTGCTTGGCTTGTCCCCATTGTGTTGCCAGGCATGGGGCCATTTTTGTACATACACACGAACGTGCCTGACTCACGTGCTTTGTGTTTTAGCCTCATAGCTCCCCCTTCCCCATCTGCCTCCTGAAAAGCAGGGCCTGCCTTCTGCGGCTCGCTGGGGCTAAAAGCGGCTCCCAGGGCTTTTATAGCTGGGTATGTAGCCCTGCCTGCGGCCAGCAATGAGAAGTATGCTGCGGAACGAGCTGTCCTAGGCCACACTCCTTTGTGTGGGGCCGTGCCCTAGGCCGGGCTGTGTGCTCACCTGTGGGGAGCAGTGTGAGGCAATCCCAGGAATGGTTACTCTGCGAGGCGTGCCAGGCGCGCCCACTGGTTCCTGTATTGTTGGGACGTGTAGGTGCCCTGGGTCACTCCTGGGGAGGGAGCGCTGAGTCACAGCCGCACCGTCACTGCCAGGGAGAACAAGAGGCAAAAACAGAGCTATAAAGCAGGACGTTGCTGTAATCGCTGCGTCTGCGCATGACAGAGGGCAGGGGCCCCACCGGCAGACTGCAGAGCCGCTTTGCTTTGGAAATGGAGCTAAAGGGCTCTGTGGGCCCAATCCCGATAGCCTGGTGCCTGGGCTGGGCTGGGCTGGGCTGTAATTTGGAACAGCAGCACTCACGTCAGCCAAGCAAGGGACCAGGCACTTGGATGCCTCCTGCGCCTGCTGCTGGCTCCGATGCCTGGTGCCTAAGCCCAGGCTGGACGGGGGCGGCTGAAGGTCTGGCTGTGTGGGGCTGGCTGGAGCAGTAAATGTCACCTCCCTACCCAGAGAGTTTTCGGGGGTGGCAGGTCCCACAAACTGAACCTCTCTCAGCCTGAGGCACAGGCACTGTGCGGCTCACAAGCACAGGGGGGCCACAAGGGCAGGCACAGCCCAGCCAGAACTGGTCCCCTGCTCCCACCACCGCCTCTGTGGGGCAGAGAATTTCGCTCTCTTGAGCACCCGGCCGTCCTCAGCCAGGCGTGCTGAGCCGGGCTGCTGGCCTGGCCGCCCGGTGGTGCCGCGCTGAGGAGGACGGCAGCACTCACTGCTGCGGAGTCCAGGGGTGGCTGTTGTCCTGTTGTCCTGTTGGCCCGGCCGTTAGCCAGTCTGGGGCCTTGCAGTGCTGCTGCCATTGGGCAGAGACAGCGGTGCTACAACTCGGGCACGTTCTTCTTGCAACTTGCAAACAAGGTGCCCCAGGTTTCGCCGCTTTGACCACAGCCACGGCAGAGGCAAGCAGCAGGAAGCTCTCCTGCTTGGAAATCCCCACGCCTGTTGCTCCAGCACTCTGTGCCCAAGAAGTGTCTCTGCTTCCTTTTAGGTCACACTCCTGATGGCTTCTCCAGACTTTCAGTCAGCACACACACAGCTGCAAACCAGCCTCCTGGCTCCTGCACTGACTGCCACAGAAACGCTGCCCCCCACAGCTGAGCTGTGATCTGCCATGCCCTTGGGCAGCCCCTCCTCTGTCTACCTCAGTGGGGTTTAGTTGCTCCTCTCATTATGCTAGGAGGGCCAACAGCTCACTCATTACCTTTAACTAGTTTGTGATTGTAAGTAGATCAAGGAACACTGGATGGCAGCTCCCTGGTTCCAGAACACATGTACATACTCTACTATGTTGAATAGTACCAGAGAGAAAGCCGTGCTAGTCTATATACTATCAAACAAAAAAGCAGTCCCGTAGCAGAATAATTTATTAAGTCATGAGCTTTCGTGGGACAGATAGGTTCTCATGTTCCACCAAAGCTCATCACCTAATACATTATTCTGTTAGTCTTTAAAGTGCTCCTGGACTGCTTTTTTGTTTTGATATTCTACTATGGCACAGTGTGGGGAAGGGCAGAAGAGAATCTCCTCGTGCTTAACCTTTTCATGGGATTCATCACAAGCACACACTGTCCCTGTTTATTCCAGGTTGACACTAAGAACTCCAAGATGTTCTTCAGTGCTATCAAAGCTGTATATGGACCTTCAAAGCCAAGTACGACACCTCTCCTGTCTGCAGATGGCATGACCCTTCTGAGGCAGAAATCCAGCATCTACAATCAGTGGAGAGAGCACTTCAGTAACCCTCTCAACAGACCCTCCACTGTCGACCCTGTGGCCCTAGACCAGATCCCTCAGAAACCCACAATAGATAGTCTTGACCTGCCCCCTACAATGGATGAGGTCAAAAAGGCAATCAGCCAGACCAGCTCTGCAAAGCCCCTGGGATGGACGGCATCCCTGCTGAAATTTTCAAAGCGGCAGGACCAGCATCACTTGAAGCCTTTCACACATCTTGATCAGCATCTGGGAAGAAGAAGACATGCCCAAAGACTTTAAGGATGCCACAATCATCTCGCTCTTCAAGGGCAAGGGCAACAAAGCTGACTGGAAATTACCGGGGCATCTCCCTTCTCTGTACTGCTGGGAAGATCTTGGCTTGAGTCATCCTCAACGGTCTGATCACCAGCATCTCAGAGGGGAACGAACCAGAGGCACTGTGTGTTTTTCGCCCAGGCCACAGCACCATTGACATGATCTTTGCTGTTCGTCAGGTCCAGAAAAAGTGCATAGGGCAAAACTTGGATCTGTGCGCTGTCTTTATAGACCTGATAAAGGCATTTGACACCGTCAACAGAGAAGCCCTGTGGATTATCCTGTCAAAACTTGGCTGCCCAAGGAGATTCATTAACCTCACACACCTGTTCCGTGATGACATGACTGGCTTTGTTCTTTCAAATGGCGAGTCCTCAGATCCATTTGAGATATCCAATGGTGTGAAGCAAGGGTGCGTGCTGGCCCCAGTGTTATTCAAACTCTTTTCCACGTGCGTCCTCAGCCGTGCAGTTAGGGACCTGGACCATGGAGTCTACATAAAATACAGACTTGATGGGTCACTTTTGACCTCCGTCATCTGAATGCTAAAACCAAGAGGCTTGAGAGGCTCATCCTAGAAGCCCTTTTTGCTGACGACTGTGCACTTATGGCACACAAGGAACCTGATCTCCAGCTCATTGTCAACAAGTTTGCTGATGCCACTCGCCTCTTTGGTTTGACCATCAGCCTAGGAAAGACCAAGGTGCTGTTTCAACCTGCTCCAAGATCTGCTGTTCTCCCTGCTTCAATCTTTATTGAAGGAACAGAGTTAAAAACAGTAGAGGAGCTCAAGTACCTTGGCAGTGTGATAGACAATAATGGCTCCCTTGACAAAGAAATCAATGCCAGAATCTGCCAGGCCAGCTGGGCACTAGGACATCTGAGAGCACGAGTGTTGAATCAGCACAATATCTAACAGTCCCCTAAACTGAAAATGTACAAGGCTGTAGTCCTGGCCAGTCTCCTATATGGCTGTGAAACCTGGACCTTGTACAGAAAACGTAAAACTGCTGGAGCGCTTCCACACATGCAGCCTGAGGTCAATACTGCACATTCAATGGCAGGACAGAGTTACAAACCTGGAAGTCCTGGACAGAGCAGGATCCACGAGCATCGAAGCCATGATTCTGACAGCCCAGCTTCAATGGACAGGGCACGTCATACGAATGGAGATGTCAAGAATCCCTAAGCAACTCCTCTACAGTGAAATCTCCAGGGCAAAAGGAATCAAGGTAGGCTTCACAAGAGATATAAAGACTGCGTGAAGGGCAACATTGCTCACACTGGTTTAAAACCAGATCAGCTAGAGCAGCATGAAAGAGACCGAACAGGCTGGTGTGCTCTCGTACAACGTGCATATGACAACTCTGAGGAGCAGCAACGGGTATGACTCGTTGCTTGTGAGAGGAAGAAAGCAACAGCAGCAGCCGCACCAACAGAGCCAGGACAATTCCCTTGCCCCCACTGTGAATGCCCAGGCCGTTCAAAGCTTGGACTCCCCAGCCACATGCGAGTCCACAGCTGATGAGCCTGTGCAAGCTCAAGATGTCATCGTCGGACATGATGGACTACCTACCTACTATTCCAGGTTCAGACACAATACAGTCATCCACAAAGACCCAAGCGGAACTCTCCAATTTCTTTGGCTATTACTATTTGCTGGACATGCCTGGTCTGGTAGATGTGTATATCGCCCTGTTACTGAATAGTCACTCAAAATAACGCCAGCATTGCAATGATGCTTCCACAGTGACAGGGAGCACCACATAAAGCAGAAAGCCTTGGTAAGAAGTGCCCGGTGTAACCTGTCTCAGAACAAAGCTCCTGTAAGAATGATTGATGAGGTTCTGTTACCAAATGGCAAGGACTGATGAACTTGCTAGAACTTTCTAAATCAATCAACTATTTAAAAATGGGACTTGATTTCTAGCAGGAATTTGTGCCTCCAGACACTGGTTCCTTTTCTGCATTTCCCTGCTAGGTTAATACCCTGCACACATTAATGGTGCACTGGTTTTTAGATGGACAATCATAGCATCAAAGGAGATGAGGGCTGGAAGAAACCTCAGGAGACAATCTCTTCCAACCCCCAGCTCAAAGCAAGGCCAACCCCCACTAAGTCATCCCAGCCAGGACTTTGTCAAGCTGGGACTTAAAAAACCTCTAAGGATGGAGATTCCACCATTACCCTAGGAAACCTATTCCAGTGCTTCACCACCCTCCTGGGAAATGGTTTTTCCTACTATCTGACCTAGGCCTTCCTCTCTGCAACTCAAGACCAGCTCCTTGTTCTGTCAACTGTCACCACTGAGAACAGCCTCTCCATCTCTTGTAACTCCCCCTTCAGGTAGTTGAAGGCTGCGATCAAGTTCCCCCCCCACTCTTCTCTTCTGTAGAGTAAATAAACCCAGTTCCCTCAGCCTCTCCTCATAAGTTATGTGCTCCAGACAGCTAGTCATTTTTGCTGCCCTCTGATGGACTCTCTCCAATTTGCTCACACCCCTTCTGTAATCAGTGGCCCAGAACTGGATGCAATGCTCTAGATGAGGCCTCACCAGTACCGAATAGAAGGAAATAATCACTTGCCTAGATCTGCTAGCAATGCTCCTACTAATGCAGCCCAGTGTGCCTTTAGCCTTCTTGGCTACAAGGGCGCACCATTGACTCATACCCAGCTTCTCGTCCACTGTCATTCCCAGGTCCTTTTCTGTAGAACTGCTGCTTAGCCAGTCGGTCCCCAGCCTGTAGCAGTGGTTGGGGTTCTTCCGTCCCAGCTGCAGGACTCTGCACTTGTTCTTGTTGAAGCTCATCAGGTTTCTTTTGGCCCAATCCTCTAATTTGTCTAAGTCCCTCTGGACCCCATCCCTACTCTCTAGTGTATCTACCTCTTTCCACCGCTTAGTGCCGCCCATGAACTGGCTGAGGGTGCAATCCTTCCCCTCGTCCAAGTCATTAATAAAGATGTTGAACAAAACCTGCCCCAGGACTTGGGCAGACTCTGCTTGAAACTGACTGACAACCAGGCATTGAGCCATTGATCACAACCCATTGAGCCCAATGATCTAACCAGCTTTCTATCCCCCTTACAGTCCATTTATCCAATCCATACTTCTTTAGCTTGCTGGCAAGAATACTGTGAGAGACTATATCAAAAGCTTCACTAAAGTCCAGGTTTGTGGCATTTACCACCCTCCTCATATCTACAGAGCCAGTTATAGCATCATAGAAGACAATCAGGTTGGTCAGGCATGACTTGCCCTTGGTGAACCCATGTTATGTATTCCCGATCACATTTCTCTTCTCCACGAGTTTCAAAATGGATTCCTAGAGGACCTGCTCCGTGATTTTCCAAGGATTGAGGTAAGGTTTACCGGTCTGTAGTTCCCTGGATGCTCCTTCTTCCCTTTTGTAAAGAGGGGCACTACACTGGCCTTTTTCCAGTCGTCTGTGGCCTCCCATGACAGCCACAAGTTTTCAAAGATAGTGGCCAATGGCTTTGCAATCACATCAGCCAACTCCCTCAGCACCTCAGGTGCATTGGATCTGGTTTCCTGGACTTGCGCATGTCCAGCTTCTCTGATAGAAAAAGAGACCTGAAGCAGCATTCAAAACTGGTTTCTCACCTTCGGAGGTTGGTTCAGTTGCAAAAAGTGCCTCCCTACCCCCGACCCCACTAGTTTTTCTAAGGCCCAGGGACAGAGCTGGCTGTGTCACCATTTGTTTCTGTTTGAAAGCATTGTGCTTTGCTTCAGGAACTCCACAGGCCCTGGCCTTTGTAGCATACAGTGTTTGGGATGCATCCTCTCTCCTGTCTCAGGAACTGGTCCCCACATGAGGCTCCTTCCCAGCCCTCAAAGAGACAAAGGTCAGGGTGGAAACCATGTAGTTTTCAAAAAGGTATTGTGCCCATTTTATGGTCAGATTGCAGGTACCTAGGCCAGCTCTACAGTACTGGTAAAAAAATCCATTCAAACAATGCTGACAATGTTCCTGTGTCTTCCTCCCCACTCTCCCCAGAGTTTGAATTTGCCCCTGCACAGGGTTGATGGGAGGCTGCGGGGGGCCCCACAGTTTAGGTAGAATTTAGGTTCAGAGTCCTACAACTTTCACTGACTGGGGTGGAACCTGCAGGCTGCTCAGCAGCATCCAACACACCCGTCTTTTACCGGAGGGTCTGAACGGTGACAGGGTGTCCATCCTCACACAGCCACACTCGTCAATTTGCGCTGACAGTCACAGCGGCCTACGTAACAAATGCCAGGTGCGTCTGACACAGCTTTAATGGAAATCCCAAGATGGGCATAAAACATCCTAATGGCCACACTGGGTCAGACCAAACGTCCACCCAGCCCAGAGTCCTGCCTGCCAGCAGTGGCCAATGGCCAGTGCTCCAGAGGCAATGAGCAGAGCAGGGAATCACAAAGTTGCCTATCTGCAGATTCTGTCAAACTGAGGCTCAGGACACCCTCCCTGCCTGCCCTGCCTCACAGCCGCTGAAGGACCCGTCCTCCATGAGTTTATCTAGCTCTTTTCTGGACTGTGACATAGTCTTGGCCTTCATGTCCTCTGCCAAGGAGTTCCAGGGGCTGGCGGTGCCGCCCTTGTCCTGAACAGCGGCGACCTGTCCCAGCCCGGAGGAAGCGTTCTGCATGGCTCAAAACCTGCCTCATGCACTGAGAGAAGTTCACCCTTCCCTCGCCGGGTCACTTTCAAACTGCAGTGAAGCAGACACAGGAAACTGAGACATCTTGTAGCTTGGTATTTTTCCCCATTAGCGTATAACCCCAACTCGAAAGACAGTGGGTGAGGCAAGCCAGCAAGTCAGTGAAGAATAAATACGCTGTTTGATAGCCCTGTCCATCCAAGGCTGTGGCGACCGTTAGCAGACATGAAGTATCACAGCAGCCCCTGGAGACTAGGGATTGTCACTGCTGTTAAGAATCCTTCAGCACATCACGCTCGTTGGCTGCAAAGTGACATATTTTTAGCCCAAGCGTACAGCTGGGGAACCCGGATGGAGCCACACAGGAAGCTGGGGGCACCCTGCGAAGCGACCTGTGCTCTGGTGTCACTGGTGCACCACGAAGGAGGGGCTCGGTAGCACTAAGACGTTGAGCTTCAGCGTCAGGCTGAATTGAAATGAAAATAAACATTTGAACATTTGTCACAAAGGAAAATTCCGAAAAAACCAGCACTGCTGGTTGACTGAAACATCGTGTTTTGTTTTCAGCTTCTCTTCTGTGCACAGCATGTGACCCGTCACAGCGTAACGCACACAGTGATGCTGCCATTTCAAACAATCGCCGCAAGGGTTGGTTCCAACATGCTGCAAGGGGACGGGCATCTTCGTCGCCTTGTCAGACTCCCCCTCCCCCCAGCCCGTTTGCTTCCCCAGTGGCATTCCTGGGAGCGCAGCCCAACGTCCAGGGCAGTTTGCTGCCAGGGAGCTGCTTTTTCAGCAGGCAGCAGTTCCAGCTCCCACTAGGTCTGGGCATGGCCGTTCGCTCGACGATGTGCCGACCTACCCCGGGGCCCATGGGTGCACGTGGGGTGTGATACAGCGGGGGGAGTCAGGTGGCCCGGGACCGACCACCCCACCTTTATAGCAGCCTGATATAGTGTAGCAGCAATATGTGATTCAGTGTATCCACTTTAAAACCTGGGTTCCCACAGTATTATGAGTACCAGGAACAATAGCACTCCGACTGTGAACACCACAATGCCCTGTGGCTGTTCTAAGTCCCAATAATTCTCTATACAGCCCCAGCTAGACCAGCTAGTGGTATTTACCGATAGTGATTTAGTCATTTATTCGTAACTACAATTACTTAACACTTGTTATATATATATATATATATATATATATATATATATATATATACAGTTATTTATTTGGCATAGGCTAAACACTAGGTTACGTATAGCTGTGTATAATTACATGTGACTTACCAATAACATCCAACGCTCCCACATCTCACCAATAACTACGTTACAGCGGCCCTTCAAGTCAGAGATACGGCTTGGTTGGGACCTTTCGTGGTGGTGACGTCCGGGTGATCAGGCCGGGGTCTGCTGTCTGGACTGGAAGTTGCTAGCCTCCGCCTGGTGTCCAGGAGCCCACACCCTTGTTCCTGCTGAATCACCTTTTATACTGTTTCTTACTTGGGGGTTCGATACCTGGCCAATTAAAGCGTTTGTTACCTAATTTGGGCTTTCCATCCTCCCGGCCTGTCAGAACATGTTACAAGATTTCCTCTGTCCTTGGTCTTTTTCTGAACCTCCCCTGGGACCCTCTGATGTTGCACAACCAAGATGTTCTCTTTGGGGGGCTTCCAGCTGCTAGCCCCAGCTGTTCTCTTTGGGGGCTTACTATCTGCTTGTCAGGATGTTCTCTTTGGGGACTCTCCAAATACTTGTCAACTTTCTGATTGCTTTCTCCTGGCCTGACTTCAGACCTTTCCGCCGTTGTATGATAGCGTTCCAAGATGGGGTGTATGGTCATTCTGCCTTGCGAGTGAGGCCCGGCCACCAGGTGCTTGTGCTCCCACAGCTCTGAGGCAGTGTCCATGTGGCTGTGCCAGTCTCAGGCTGTGAGAAAGATGAGGTAGGAGAGGTGAGAGATTTTACCGGCCCAGAGAGACACCCTTGTGAGCCTGGCCAAGCCTGAAACCCCATCCGCTGGCACACATCACCCATTCCCTCAAGCCTCAGGCCACGTTTGCCTCCTCTGCAGCAGGCTGCCATGTTCTTGTTATGCTGCACCAGCCACAGGCTGGGCAGCTCTGTCAGCTTCCAAGGCCACCCCGGGTGCTCGAAAAGCTCATGCATCCTGCAGCTGGGCCATGCACTCAGGTGGGCACGGCCTGCATTCCACTTGGGCTCAGAATCTCTTGGCTGGGGCCTGCACGCATCCCAAGAGCCACGCACAGGGACTGCACCGGGGGCGCAGGGCACAGGCTATGGAGGAGCTGTTCTGTCCCCAGGGGTAGCACAGGAGTTTTAACCCAAGGGCCACAGCATCAGTGGGGGGTGGGCACTTCTGGGGCAGCTCAGGATGGGCTGACGGGACTGTGCAAAGGCTCAGGGGGACGCGATGTGCTCAGGGGCTGGAACCAGCAATGCTGTCAGCAGGCGCCACAGTGCGGCTGAGCACTGGAACAACCCCGGGTGCCGCTGGCTCTTGGCTGAGGTAAGGTCCTGAGCTCCCCGCCCCCCCATGGCTGGAACAGCTCCCGGCCTGCGCCAGGGGCTGTCGCGCAGCTCTGGAACCCCCTGACGACATCTCACCCCCTCCCCACCCCGTGCCAGAGGCTGGTTGGCCGCAGCCGGGGGCTCTGCGAAAGGCAGTGCCTCTCAGTAGGCCTGGGCTTGAAGTCACCTGCTGGCTGTGCACAGGGCCCTCGCTGGGCGCATGGCCATGCAGGAGCTGGCAGGTGCACTGCGGCAGCCTGGGACATGGGACAGCCTGCTCCCCCCTCCGGCAGGGCTTTGGCAGAGATGTGCGCCCCCTTCCCCCTCCCCCCACCGCGCACAGCATGGTGCAACGCGTGCCTGGAATCCCATGGGGTGCCGTGCACTGACCTGCTTCCCACATGGCGTGGCAGCCCAGAAGCTCGTGTCCCCTGCCACATCCCGCCTTGATGGAGCAAGTGAAAAAGAGCGCGCACGCGCGCGTGCGTGTGTGTGAAGTGTAACCCACACACCTACATTGGAGAGTGCACCAGACCCCGTAGGGGGTGTGTGTGTGTGTGTGTGTAAAAGCATCTCGTACTCCAGGCCCAATCCAGTGAGGAGGTGAGAGTCCTGAGTTCCCAATGAAATAATCCCCCCTGGAGCTGAGCACCACACTGAATCCAGCCCCTGCCGTGACTGCGGTGCACACAGCAGGCTTCCCAGTACAACCAATATGAAAACAAACAAGCCGTCCAGGAGCACGTGAAAGCCTTACAAGCGAATTCAGCAGGCGGTGAGCTTTGGTGGGATCCCCTTTCCCCCGCAGCCAGTGACAGGCCTGGAGGCACGATAAAGGGAGCGACAGCAGCGCAGCTCAAGGCTGACCTGCGAGGAGGTGGGAGCTGCCTCTGACATCCACAGGGCCTGAGCTGGAGCTGCCTCTGAGTTGCCCTCAGGACACAGCCTCCAAACCCTACCCCAGGCTCGCAGGGCACCACCGAAGTGCAGGGCTGGAGAGGCTCCACTGCCCCTAGGGCCTGGGGCCAGCCCTGGCTGCATGCGCAGGCTGTTCTCACCCCTGTGCCCAGGCGGGAGGGCAGGTCGCACACGCCTGTCGTAACAACAGCTGCTGCGCGGTCTAGCAGAGCTCGGTGGTTCCCAGAGGGGCTGGCGTGCCTGGCTGGCTCCAGCGCTGGTGGTCAGGCACCCTGAGCTGTGGGCTGCCTGCTGAGGCCCTCCATCCCCTGCTGGCCCCAGAGAGACCATTCCATGTCACTGGTGATGACCGGGAAGGTGGTCTGTAGCTGTCCAGTGAACCCTGAACGCTCGTCCTTATTACACTGAGCTGCCTTGGGAGACTTACCTCAGTGCTAGCCAGCAGCCAGCCCTACCCCAGCCACAGGCCCTCCATCACTGAGCACCTGCCAAGGCTCGCCCCATGCCAGCCCAGGGTCTAGCCAGCTGCACACACCGAGCCCAGCTGTTAAACCCCTGAACACTCCCAGCTACACAGCTCCAGCACCCTCGGCTGCCAGCACAGTGCCTGCCACGCTGAGGCCCACGCACCCCACACAGCACTGGCTTTTGCTCACAGGCGCTTCCCTTCATCCAGCTCAGGCGTCACCCTCCCACCGTGAAAGGGCAGTGCGACACCCGGCAGCCCAGCGCTCAGCTCAGGTGAGAGTGGGGCGTGGCGTGGCTGAGGGTGCCAGGCAGGCAGTTCTGCAGGAGGTGGGTGTGAACGCCTTTAACTGGACGAGCAAATCTCGGTGCATCCCGGCCCTAACCTTGGGTCTCGCGCTAACGTCTCACCCAAATCTGGGGGCTGACTCAGACCCCACGGAGATCGACGTGACGGTTCCCATCAGCAGTCACCTTGTCACGGCTTCACCACCACTTGTCCTCGTCTGCGCCGGCAACCGGCTGTCGCCTGTCACCTCAGCAGGGGCTGCATTGGCCTGCCAGGTAAAGGGACCTCGCGGCTGGGAGCTCATCTGTCAGAGTGATACAGTGTAGAGTGCTCTGGAGCAGGGCTCAGGCTGAAAGGCACAATATAAATGTGCATAATTCATACAGGGCAACATAGCCACTCCATTCTCCTAGGGCACTGCCCCACTCAGCGTGCTTAACGGCCATGGACTGAGTCCCACCACCTCACGAATGGGAGTAAAGCGCCGTACGGACAGCAAACGGAAACAAACCGAACCCAGCAACCAATTAACCAACCACCCACACCAGGGCCCTTATTTCTATGTGGGGCCAAGCAGGGGTATTAACAGGTGTGCCTCCGGTGCCTGGGTCCAATCGGCCAGCAGGACAATGGAGCATTCACTGGAGTGCGCAGGGCTCCTGGTACAATGGGGCAGCAGGACAATGAAAGGGTGGAGCATTCACTGGAGTGCGCAGGGCTCCTGGTACAATGGGACAGCAGGACAATGAAAGGGGGGGCCATTCACTGGAGTGCGCAGGGCTCCTGGTACAATAGGACAGCAGGACAATGAAAGGGTGGAGCATTCACTGGAGTGCCCAGGGCTCCTGGTACAATAGGACAGCAGGACAATGAAAGGGTGGAGCATTCACTGGAGTGCGCAGGGCTCCTGGGTACAATAGGACAGCAGGACAATGAAAGGGTGGAGCATTCACTGGAGTGCGCAGGGCTCCTGGTACAATGGGACAGCAGGACAATGAAAGGGGGCGCCATTCACTGGAGTGCGCAGGGCTCCTGGTACAATAGGACAGCAGGACAATGAAAGGGTGGAGCATTCACTGGAGTGCCCAGGGCTCCTGGTACAATAGGACAGCAGGACAATGAAAGGGTGGAGCATTCACTGGAGTGCGCAGGGCTCCTGGGTACAATAGGACAGCAGGACAATGAAAGGGTGGAGCATTCACTGGAGTGCGCAGGGCTCCTGGTACAATAGGACAGCAGGACAATGAAAGGGTGGAGCATTCACTGGAGTGCGCAGGGCTCCTGGGTACAATAGGACAGCAGGACAATGAAAGGTGGGGCATTCACTGGAGTGCGCAGGGCTCCTGGTACAATGGGACAGCAGGACAATGAAAGGGTGGAGCATTCACTGGAGTGCGCAGGGCTCCTGGTACAATAGGACAGCAGGACAATGAAAGGGTGGAGCATTCACTGGAGTGCCCAGGGCTCCTGGTACAATAGGACAGCAGGACAATGAAAGGGTGGAGCATTCACTGGAGTGCGCAGGGCTCCTGGTACAATAGGACAGCAGGACAATGAAAGGGTGGAGCATTCACTGGAGTGCGCAGGGCTCCTGGTACAATAGGACAGCAGGACAATGAAAGGATGGAGCATTCACTGGAGTGTGCAGGGCTCCTGGTACAATAGGACAGCAGGACAATGAAAGGGTGGAGCATTCACTGGAGTGCGCAGGGCTCCTGGTACAATAGGACAGCAGGACAATGAAAGGGTGGAGCATTCACTGGAGTGCGCAGGGCTCCTGGTACAATAGGACAGCAGGACAATGAAAGGGTGGAGCATTCACTGGAGTGTGCAGGGCTCCTGGTACAATAGGACAGCAGGACAATGAAAGGGGGGGGGCATTCACTGGAGTGCGCAGGGCTCCTGGTACAATAGGACAGCAGGACAATGAAAGGGTGGAGCATTCACTGGAGTGCGCAGGGCTCCTGGTACAATAGGACAGCAGGACAATGAAAGGGTGGAGCATTCACTGGAGTGCGCAGGGCTCCTGGTACAATAGGACAGCAGGACAATGAAAGGTGGGGCATTCACTGAAGTGTGCAGGGCTCCTGGTACAATAGGACAGCAGGACAATGAAAGGGTGGAGCATTCACTGGAGTGCGCAGGGCTCCTGGTACAATAGGACAGCAGGACAATGAAAGGTGGGGCATTCACTGAAGTGTGCAGGGCTCCTGGTACAATAGGACAGCAGGACAATGAAAGGGGGGGCATTCACTGGAGTGCGCAGGGCTCCTGGTACAATAGGACAGCAGGACAATGAAAGGGTGGAGCATTCACTGGAGTGCGCAGGGCTCCTGGTACAATAGGACAGCAGGACAATGAAAGGGGGGGGCATTCACTGGAGTGTGCAGGGCTCCTGGTACAATAGGACAGCAGGACAATGAAAGGGTGGAGCATTCACTGGAGTGCGCAGGGCTCCTGGTACAATAGGACAGCAGGACAATGAAAGGGTGGAGCATTCACTGAAGTGTGCAGGGCTCCTGGTACAATAGGACAGCAGGACAATGAAAGGGGGGAGCATTCACTGGAGTGCGCAGGGCTCCTGGTACAATAGGACAGCAGGACAATGAAAGGTGGGGCATTCACTGAAGTGCGCAGGGCTCCTGGTACAATAGGACAGCAGGACAATGAAAGGGGGGGCATTCACTGAAGTGCGCAGGGCTCCTGGTACAATAGGACAGCAGGACAATGAAAGGGGGGGCATTCACTGGAGTGCGCAGGGCTCCTGGTACAATGGGACAGCAGGACAATGACGAGTGATGTGCTCATAGGACAGCCTTGGTTGCCAGTATAACAGGGCGCAGGCTGCAGCAGGGAGGGGATAACTCAAAGTGCCCTGGCGGGTACTGGGGCCTGTGATATTTTCTTAAACCAGCTTGAAGCCATGTTTTTGCCCCACTGGCAGGCGCACAGAGGTGAGGGTCTCAGATGCCATTGGTTGTGTGTTAGGGCCCTCTACTCAGCATGCCTGGGGAGTCCCCTAATGTGGGGGAGGGCAGCATTATAGTGCTTTTTGGAGAACAGGTGGTCGGAGGTGGTTCAGAGCTTAGGTCGGGTGACTTGTGGGTAACCCTGCCTGGGCGACCATCCTCTGCCATCCAGAAGTGGTCCCGCAGAGTTGCCCCCCTTTACTGACTCCAGCAGAGGGAGCAGCAGAGCCCAATGTGGCTTTGTAATTCATTGTGCGATCTGGTTATGGTGGTAACATTCGTCAGTCTCCTCTCGTGGGCGCTCCATGGAAACGCACGGCTGATGGAGAACCTGCTGTGGCTACAGCAGCAGCAGCAGATGCCATACGGATTTAGAAAATAAGTGAGTGACACCTCCAGGGCTAGAGCTAAATACTAATTATTTCATGAGACCCCCTCAAAGCAGTTGCTGCTCCCTGCCCCTTTTGACAGAAGGGCTTGTTTAAAATGAAAAGGGGGCTCTTTTCGCTCACCGTTTTAAGACCAGACACTACTGGTAAAAACTAGGTTTTGCAAAGCTCAACACGGGCTCCGATTTGAATAGTTCAGAGAAAACCACCACCAGCAGGGTCCTCACGTCTTTGCAAAACCAGTGTGTGTGCTTGCTTTTGTGGACTGTTTATGTGAAGGTAAATTATTTGCACAGCACCATTCCACTGGGATTAAAAATATTGCCCCATTAGTATCTTGACAGTGAAGATAAAAACAAAGATGACATGCAACATGGTAGATGTTAAAACCATAAAACTGACAAGAAAACTAGAAAACTCTGCCAATCTTTTGTCACGTTCTTCAATCCAGTAGGTGAAAAATATAACTCAGACTTTAACACTCCTATTTCGCAGTTCGCTAAAGTGATGAAAACATACTCTGTTCTGCATCCAGAGTCGCGGGGTTTTTATTTGGCATAAGCGTTAACGGTTTTCCACTCCAAATGCACCAGGCCATGGTCTCAAACACTGCTCCCTGTAAGCTGAGTGCTTGGGCAGCCCCCCAGGAGAGATTCAGCTGCTGCCCAACTGATCAGCAGAGCACTTACAGCTGCTCACTGCGGCCAGCGTGTACTTCTAATGGCGGTGCACATCAGCACACACCTCCGTGCACATATGAAATGTATTCTGTTCATGAGTGGAAAATATCACCAGGACCATTGATCCCAAACGCTCACAATCACAGAACCCTGGGGCTGGAAGGGACCTCAGGAGTTCATCGAGTCCAGGCCCCTGTCTGAAGTAGGATCAACCCCCACTAAATCATCCCAGCCGGGACTATGTGCAGCCGGGACTTAAAAACCTCTAGGGATGGAGATTCCACCATCTCTCTCAGTAACGCATTCCAGTGCTTCACCATCCGCCTGGTGAAATAGGTTTTCCTAATATCCAACCTACACCTCTCCCTCTGTAACTTCAGCCCATTGCTCCCTGTTCTGCTGTCTTGTCACCACTGAGAACAGTCACAGCACAATGTCGTTCCTTCCAATGGCCCAAGGCCAGTACTCTACGCACACTGTGGTCACAGAAGATCGGAAGTGTAAAGGGGCCGGCTGTTGTTTTATAGATAAACTCAAGGTACTTTTTGGGTACTCGGTTATTTCCCATGTGAAAAATGTGTTTTGTCACCTTCTTCTCAGGCAAAACCTGCCCCACCGATTGTTCTTGAACACTCCAGAAAATGTCACCTTTGGACAGAGACCAAAAGCTGCATCTGAAGCCCACTCAAGTTGTGAATGATGCCGAGGGATTTCACTGGGCTTTGGATCAGGCCTGCAGTGTGCAAAATTTCACCTCACAGGTGACTGCCTGGGAGAGCTGTGGGTGTATACAGACAGGCTTCTGCCAGGCAGGAAACGAGGCATTGCCACCAGCGCGTGACAGGGCTCAAAGGGGCTCACGTTTCCTTCCAGGGCTGTCGGGCCTGGTCCCTGGGTTGCAGAGAAAGAGCATTAATCTCCTGCAGAGTGCGCCTGCCCTCTCCTGGCTGAGCTGGTGGCTGAATTAAGTCACTCCTTGGGAGCAGAGACCTGGACCACTTCCCTCTTCCTGCTGCCCGACCCTAATGATGGAGCAAGGGATTTGCACTCAGCTGTGCACTGTGACCCTGCTGGGGACTGGCCTGCAGGATGCAATGGCACTCGACATCATGGGGAACCTGGGCCAGGGCCCAGACTGGGGCTATGGCCAACCCGTACATGTCACTTCTGGCCAACAGCGTCACGCCCAGGCTGGGCGGGGGCAGCAAAACCACCCCCCTTTCCGCTGACGCAGCAATGGTAGTGCTGGGTATTGCATCTCTATGGTAGCTGCATAACTTGGCATTGCCCCATATTTACTTCAGCCCTTCCCTGGCCAGGGACACCCCACCCCAGTCTGTGAGAAAACCAGCCATAAAACACATACAACAGACCAACACCGCGCTGTGACTGCGTCACAAACAAACAGCAGCGTACGTGATAACAGCCGCACCGTGAGATTGCCGCTGCCAGGCCTGTTGCTCTCCTGGGAGAGGCCTGTTCAGGGTACGTGTGGGAACCTGCCTGGAACTTGGCAGGAGGGGCGCAGGTTGCAGCGGGTACTGGAAGTCGGTCTGTGTGCTCG
The DNA here is from genome assembly GCF_033958435.1 of Carettochelys insculpta. NCBI lineage: Eukaryota > Metazoa > Chordata > Testudines > Carettochelyidae > Carettochelys > Carettochelys insculpta. The sequence continues at coordinate 1,066,926 of NC_134139.1, read as the reverse complement.
TGGCTGGAGCTGATGCAGCATCTGTGTGACCAGGTGTCTCAATAAACATCCCATTTAATTTTAGAAACACGGCAGCCTCTCAAGTTGTGTGTAATGCGCAGGGCACAAACTCCCACTTGAGTCAGTTAATGACACGATTTTGTAGTGAATTAAAACCACCCTGCTGTAAAGTAAAAAGAGCTCAGGAAAGAAAGGGGCCTTGTTTCCCACGGCCTGTGTCGGGGGAGGGGAGTGTGGGAACAGCTGGCTCCTGCACAGCATCTGGTACAGCTGTTCTCACTGCTTCCCAGGCCCTAAGTTGGGCCATGCGCTTGCGTGCAGGAGGCAGGCGCAGGGATTTCTGACCAGCTGCACAGCCATCTGTGGCTGGTCTAAGAGCTGTGCAGAGGCAGGCAGGGCTTATGCCCTGGGGACTGGCTTTTCAGCTACTGGATGGTGGTTTATTTCCCTTAGAGAACACCTCCCCGTCTCCAGAGCAGGTGTGAGGACTGGAGGCTGGCTTTATTGTCAGAGAGATGACAGTAGCTGGGGCCCCTGGAGCAATGCTGGAAACTGGCAGAGGTGGCGGCGGGGTCACTGGGAGTTTGGGGGTGGTCGAAGGCTGGTTGGAAGCAGGGAGGGGTGGTGATGGGGATGCTGGGTGCTGGCAGGGTGGCGGCTAGCTTGCTGGGAGTAGGAGGGTGACAGGCTGGCTGAGAACTAGCAGGGGTTGTAGGGGGGTTGCTGGGAGCTGGCAGAGGTGGCAGCGGGCTTGGTGGAAGTTGGCAGAAATGGTGTCTGGGGCTGTCCCACAGGAGATTTAACACTCCCACAAAGCCAAACCTGCTGCACCCTGAGTTGCACCGGTCCACAGACAGCAAGCGGTTGAGCTGCTCATGGCAGCCCCTCCTGGGGGGCAGTAAAACTCCTGCTTTGGGGCTTACCCAGGAACACGGTGTGCCTGCCTGTGACCAGTGCAGGGTTGGGGCACTTTCCTGAGTGCTGCCCATAGCGGGGACTTTGCTGGAGCCTAGGGCTTCCGTGTGTGGGTGCCCACAGGCAGAGAGGGGCCCAGGTGTGATTCAGAGGAAGGTGCAGACAGAGGGGTGGGAGGTGAGCAGGGTTCTCTCGTACTGCGGCAGGGGGTCCAGGCACTGACCCCACGCAGCAGCGTGCTCAAAGCGATCGGGTAGGCCCCCGTCCTGCTGCTCAGTGTGGCTGCTGCTGTCCCACAGCCGCCTGGTCTGGTGGCTGCCTTTGCAAGGCGAGAGTTTCACTCAGCGTAAGAGAGAGGATACGGCTGATCCTAGGCAGCAAAACTCGCAATCTCGCAGGCGGACGGGGGCTCCAGGACTCTTGCGAGAGGGACTCGAGAACTTGTACCATTGACACCACAGGCAGCAACAGGCACGAGAGGCGGCTGTGCTGCACGGCCGAGGTAGGGAGGTTGAAGAGAGGTGGCTGAGAGACAAGGAAGCACAGCAGCTTCACACACTAAAAAAGCACCAGCTTCATCCTCCAGGCCTGAGCTTCCACCCATTGCTGGAGAACTGGGTTTTTAGCTACGTGCAACACTGCAGCATGACAGTGCCAGCACAGCTCCATTGAGCACCAGTCTCTCTCCAGACAGGCGGCAGCCACCTCAGAACTGGCTCCCAGCCCAGCCCAGCTCCGTGCAGACAGCAAGAGCTGGGCGCTGCCAGGAGGTGTTTACACTCTACAGAGCCCAGAGGCAGAGGGGCAGAAAGGAAGGATCACTGAGCCCCTAACTCACGCCAGTGGAACTGGGGCAAAGGGTGGTGACAGAGAGTCACTGGCAGAGCCAATGCCCAAGCCCAGAGGAAGGAACATTGGCCTGAAACGCCAAGCCACAGGCTTGCTGCTGGTCAGCACAGCTCTGTGCCTGTGCGGAGTTTTCCAGGAGTCCCGTCCCAAAGCCCTTTGGCAGAGGGCTTCCTGGGTGGATGGCCTCACTTGCCTCTGCTGCTAGCTCAGCCTCCCCTTGGCTCCTCGTTTTCCTGGGGCTGGTGCTGCAGGTACCACTCACCAGCTCCTTTGCAGAACAGTGACCCCGGCTGGCAGAGCTGGGCCGGCGCTCGGCCGTGAGCCTGCCTGCTGGGGTCTGAGCTGGCCTGGGGAGGGCAGCCCGCACTGCTTCTTTCACAGTGTTCCTGGGGTAGCCGACAGTGCAGTGGCTTTGACAGACACACCCTGCCTGGGCTGGGCTCTCGGGATGGAGCGCGAAGGCCTAGAAACTTCAGACTACCCCAGCCACCGAGCACATGTCTCCTGGGCAGCTGGGCTGAGGACCTTGGCAGGCCTCCGCCATCCATCCATTACAAGAGGCTCCCCCGGGCATTGGGGCAGTCATGTAAAGCTGCCGATCTCTCCTGCGGCATTCCTGTCCCACATGGAGGCTGTTTTCAAAAATCACCCCTGTGCCGGATTTCCAGAGCCTGTGTTTTCTGAATCATCTGCCTACAGGGCTGGCTGCTGCTCTCAACCTGGGAGACCCCTAATCACATTATAAAGAACCTCCTACGCAACGAACATCATCCGTAACAAACGAGCACTTGCCTAGACCACACCATGGCAATGACGATAAGTCACTGCTCAGGCTGTAGTCAGGAGATGCTGTAATTTTACCCAGTTTCCTTTCAGCTGCATTGGCCCTTTCTTCCTGCTATTCAGGCCTTCAGCCACCTTTTTGTTCCTGGCACCGGTGCCTGTGCTGCCATTTTTAACTGCTCTGAGCCATGCATGCGGCTCTTTAAAGGAACCAGTACACGGCTCAGGGCTCCTGCAGCTGATGCTGGCACCCTTGCTTCTGGCTCACAGAGAACTGGTGTGCTGAAGCAAGGGACTCAGCTTAGTTGGTTTAACGGCCAGCTATTAAACCAACTGAGTTGAGTCCTTGCTTCAGCATGCCTGGGCGCTGTGAGCAGCCCCTGCATGGGCGAGCTGGCTCAGCTGCGATAAAAGCAGGTGACTGGTAAAGAACCATGTAGAGCTCCTTCCTGGAAAGAAGAGTCAGTGTTGTGTGAGGGTGGTTTGAGGTTGGGTGGTGGTGGAGGATGGGCTAGAGGGGTGGCTGGGGTTGCCTGGCTCTGGGGAAGGGGCATGGGGGTAAGAGCATGGGACTGATGGTGCCTGGCTTGGGGAGAGGAGAGGAGGGACCTGGAGGTCAGGGTTTGAGCCGTGCTGTCCAGTAAGTCAATAGCACAGTGTGGCAAAGCGGCTTCGACAGCGTGGCTCGGGTGGAGTGGGGTTCTGGCAGCTGGCGACTGGCCAGCCAGGGATGTACCAGGCACCCACAAGTTAGGGGCTGTGCCAGCAGCCTAGCCAGTCCATAGTCTGCCTCAGTGCTGAGACCAGGGCCAGCACAGTGTCTGGCACCCTAGCCAGGGCTGGAGTTGGTCTCTGCAGGGCCCAGGACACACCTGCAGCTCTGGGGCACTGCTGGTGCCCACGCGTCCGGGCTATGTCCAGCATGGGGCTGGAACTGGCCTTTGCGGCCATTAGCTGGAGGTGGCCGGGCTGGTGTCAGCCCAGCAGGTCAGGGGGCCATGGGGCTTGGGGGGGCACTAAGGCTCGGGCTGCTGGCATGTGGCTGCTGTCGTCACTGGCAGTGTTCAGGAGGGGTGGGGGGATAAGGTGCCTGGATGCTTGGCAGGGGGAGGGGGAACATGTGGTGATTTGTGCAAGTGGGTTTGGACACCACTGGGTTACAGGGTGGGCTGGGAGTGCTGGGAGGGGGTAAGAGCCAGGCACAGCCCCAGGGCAGGTCCTAGGCTCGTACTGGAGCACACCAACAGTGGGAACAGCAGTTGCAATTAGTTAGGGAAACTCTAAGGACCTTTGGATTAATTGACCCCTCAGAGCACACAGGCACAGGGTCCTGGTGCTGCTGGAGCAGGTTCCCATCAGCGCTGCGAACACCTGACTTCCGGGCAGCAGCCCGTTTGTTCAGATGTTTCAATTTTTTAAACATGGAGACAACGTTTGGCGTATTTGTGAAGTTCTGCAGATGGGAACACCTGAAATTTCAGGACAGTGTCTCCATTGCTGCACTGTCTTGCCCAAATTCAATGTTAACTGCTCACTGACTACAAATCTCAGGGCTGTGCCTCTCAGTAGAGACGGCAGGGCAATTTTCTTGGACAGGAAATGTATTGTCAGCATATCAGAAAGCCACTGTGATTTGTTACCCTCTGACTAGGAATATAACCCAAGCTTCTCACATGCTCTGCTTTCCTTCCCTCTTTTACAGGGCTAGCATAAATTGGCTTCTGTAATACAAAATGTCATTCACTTACACTTAAAAGCAACAAACTGGTTTTATATCAGATCTCAGCCTTAACAAGCCAGCTGACAGGCTGTAGTTCTAGCAGCCACAAAGCTCATGCTGATCTTTTCCAGAAAATTAGAAAATAACTTTTTTACCTAATGTTATACTCACTGCTCCACCTCGGTGTACATATTTTGTACCCACGTGCACTTCTGCTGAGCTGCTATCCCTTTGAAACACCTTCAGGGACGAAAGCATTGAAGGAAGCTGTTGGTTTTGAAAGCAAGATTGCTCAGAAAATTAGACATCACCCAGCACGCGCTGGGGTTATTGATGAACTTCACTGCTAGTCCTAGATTAAGCTAACTGTACAATCTGCTCGCGGTTCACTCATGACATTCATAAATCGGCAACACAAGCTGGCGCAATGCGAGATCTGACAGAGCAAGAGACCAGCTCCCTGACGGGGCTCCAACACCTTCTCACAACTGCCTGGTTCTTGCACGTACGTCGGGAAGATTTCCTGGTATAACCTGGCTGCAGTGTTGTGTTCCAGTGATACACAGCAGGCGAACAGCGAACACGAGGAGAGCGCAGGACAAACAGTTTATTCGCTAAAACACCGATTTTGGGGTTGACCAAAACTATTAGCAAATTGGATGAACAGTTTCAGTAAAACAAAAATGTTTTTTAAAAAGTCAAAACTTATTTTGACCTTCTCAGAGTGAAACGTTTCCACTTTGTTCAAAATGCCACTAGAGGTGCTGAAACAAAACCAGAACCACCCCCAAACCGGAAACAAGCCCATCACCGTCTCCTGGATGTTTCCTTGGAAGCTCCATGTTTCTTCACTGGTGCTGGGGCAGCCCATTTGGTGCTAGCACAAGCCAGGAGAGCAGGGGAGCTGCTGTTTGGTACACGGTCTGAGTAGGAAGTTACACAACTGCCTCCCCCAGGCTTTCCTTGGTCTTCAACTTCAACCTCTACAGATCCACCAGTGAACCCTGAGGTCCGACTCCCCCAGATACTGGGTCACACAGTGGCAATGGCTCATGCAAAGCCCAGTGGCTGAAGCACGTCCCAGCACCAGAACCCCGCAGACGAAACTGAAGCACCTGACCACTCAAACAGCGATGGATGGCCACAAATCCTCAGTGGGCTGCACAAGTGGCCCTCCTTCACCTCTGTGGGCTGCAGCTGCCTGCACCTCAGTGGGGCTCCACCTGCGGGCCTGGGCACCCCTTCCCCACACAGCTCTCATGCACTTACCTGCTCCTTTCCCCTGGCTCCCAGAGCTGCAACAGCTGCTTCCTGGCATCCCAGCTCTGGGAGGGGGAGAGGAGCAAGGGGGAAGCACAGATCAGGTGCTTTGCACTCTATGAAGTGCTGGCAGGAGGGGCAGGTGTAAGGCGTGAAGGGCCCCAGTGGGGAGGGAGCAGCCTGAGGTCCCTGGGCTGCAGGTGGTGCCCCTGTGAGCTGCAGGCCGCAGGATGCCCACCCCTGCTCTAAAAGGAAACACTGAAACCATCCAATGGAAGATTACGTGGGCCCCAGGGCCGTATGCAAACTCAGAGACAGGAGGAAATCTTGTCAAAGCGAGACAGAGGTTCCAACAGCTGCAGGAAGGGAGGGAGCTGGGCTGGGTGACTCCACGATTCTACACCCACACAAAGAGGTGCCGCCGAAGGAAATGTCTCCAGCAGGGCCCCAGTGCTCACACCTCTGGAGTGGAGCAGGCCTGGGCAGTTGCTCAGAGAAGACATCTGGGCTCTGCCTCTGCTCTTCCCTTCCCACGCCAGAGGGAGCCACAGCCCCTGTAACCGCTGCGAGCTGTACCTGGTCTCCGCTACCTGAGAAGGCTCAGACACACCGGGAGGATGGCATGGGAGTTCTGCTGCAGTGGAAGCCGCTGAAGGCAGCAGGTCCATCTAATGCACTTTATGCGATGACTGAGTGGGCAGTGACTGCTGAAGACAGGCAAATTAACGTGCAGCTAATCAACGTTCTCTGCCTCGCTTGGTCTAATCCAAGGTGGAAATGTGACAAGCGTTCTCGGTGCAGAGACTAGCAGGTACCAGCCTGGCTGCCGATCGCCTTCCCCAGCAGCGCACCGAGCACCGCCTGGCGAACCGGCAGTAAGTGGTGTGGTGAACTTCGACCTGCAGAGCTGTGCAACGCTGGCTGGCGTGGGAGAGACTCCGACTGCCACGTCCCCTTGCAGCAGACAGAGCTCAGCGTCCCCGGGGCAGCGGTGCCCAGCCTGGAGATTAGATTCTGAGCAGCGCTGACTGACCCGGAGGAGCTCCGAGTACCTCAGCCACGCCCCAGGCAAGGTCTAGGAGACAGCAGCATTTCTCTCACACACACTTCAATGCCTGCGGTATCGGACACCAGTGCACGTGTGCGAGGCACGTTGCACACCGCTGGGGCTGTGGCAATACAGGACAAGGAACCGCACACATGGCGTTTCAGCTCCGGTGGCAAGTCCCTTCTCTGCTCTTCCCACAGCCTGGCTCAGCGCGGAGCGGACAAAGCACAGCCAGGGCCGGTTCCAGCCGCTCCAACATTCCTGTCTGGCCCACTGAGACTCCCGGCAATCGAAGAAATGAGGCCCTGGCCCTTTAAATCACACCAGAGCCTGGGCAGCGCAGGCCAGGCGGTGCTGAAGGGCCGGGCTGGGGGTGGCTAGCCCCAGCCCTGGCTAAGGTCCTTCTGAGTGGCATGGCTGTGCAGCTGCCTGTTCAGCCCTGTGCATGGGCGCAGGCCTGCATCAGGGAGATGTGCCTCTCCCCAGCCCCGAAGCTGCTGCAGCCAGGCAGAGGTGCCTCCACCCCAGCCCCGACATAGGGCTGCCACAGCCAGGAGACAAATGCCCCTTCTTGATCCCTCCAGCCTGCCCCAGGCCTGCCCCGGCTGGGGGATAGGCGCCCCTGCCCTGGCTGTGCCTGCTGGAGCTGCTGTGGATGTGGAGCAGTGCTTCTCACTTGGCTTCATACTGCTGTGGTCAGCAAGAGGTGGGAGTGGCCCTCCCCTCGGAACAGCCTGCAAACTGAACCCCTCATCTCCAGCCCCACCCCAGGGCCTGCAGCCCTCCCGCACCTCAGCCCCGTGTCCCGGCCGATGCATGGAACGACTTTCACTATGCAGCACATCCCCTCCAGACTGGTGCGCAGAGCAGGAGTCATTCTGCACACAGACATAAACAGGCAAAGCCGCCCCCGCCCCTCGCTGGGGCCCAGAGCCAGCCATGACCACTTACCAGATTTCATGGAGTCAGCTCCCTGAGAAAGTTGTTGCCACCCCTTGGCTTACAGCATGTCATGGCCAGGTACCAGAGGGGGAGCCGTGTTAGCTTACACCAGCACAAACAACAAGAAGTCCTGTGGCACCTTATAGGCTAACAGATTTATTGGAGCATCAGCTTTCGTGGGCATGAGGAAGCGGGTCTTTGCCACAAAAGCTTATGCTCCAATAAATCTGTTAGTCTGAAAGGCGCCACAGGACTTCTCATGTCACCGACGTGTTCCCTCCACTGGCGACCCCACAATGGCTGCATGGCACAGCAGTAACTGCCCACACGACAGGGCGCATTACAACGGCGTTTCATGTAGTTTTCCTTTCTCATTTCTAGGGCAGCTGGAAAAAGAGGAGACAGCACCAGACAAGCAGCCGGCCCACCGCGGACTGCCAAGTGTACGAGGCTAACTATTTTAAATACGTTACCTAGCTAATAGACATGGGGGTAACACTATTGACAATACCATTTACAGGTTCTACATGGAGCTGAAGGGAGGATGCAGGACCCTGACTCAGTGGTGTCAGTATTTCCCCTCAGGGTGGCTCTGCAAAGAGCCTCATCGATGGGAAATTGACAAAATCTCTTAGCACAGCACAGCACACTGGCTGAAAACCACGGCTCTAGCGCAGCACTGCTGGTAGGTCATGAAAGGCCAGCATGAGGGATCGCTTAGAAATGCACCGCACTCCACAGCAAAGAGCATCCAATCTTCTCCTTCAGCTAGTCTTGGACAACCTCGAACCCACGCACACAGATCCGCTGCACTGGCTGAGCACACAGGACAACTTCCTACAGTGGAAGTCAGGGGTTGTGAATCTTTGGTATCTTCGGTATTTGCTTGGACTGAGGACCCGCCCATCTGACAAGGTCAAGGCACGATAACTCCTGTCACTGATTCATCAGTCCTCATTCTGCTGCCCTTCCCCCATCGCCATATGCCCACTCCCCTGCCTTCTCCATGCCTTGCAGACACCCTACTGCCGCCTCCTCCGGCCCTCCCAATCCCAGTCCCCCAGGTGAATCTTCTGTCTCACCTCCGGCAACTCTGCCTCAGCCTGTGACCTCCCGGCACCCTACTCTCCTCTGTAATGTCACAGCTCTCCCAGCCCTCCCGCTCTGCAGTAGATCACACTCTGCAGCGAGCCAATTCCCGTTTGCTAGGCTGTTCATCTGCTTGGATTTGGATTTGAATTCCAGTTGCCGTGGCAGTTACAGAGAGAGAGAGAGAGAGAGAGAGAGACTGACTGTGTGTGTGAGAGAGTGTGTGTGAGAGAGAGAGAGACTGTGTGTGTGTGTGTGTATGTGTGAGAGAGAGAGACTGTGTGTGTGTGTGTGTGTGTGTGTGTGTGTGATAGAGAGAGAGAGACTGTGTGTGTGTGTGTGAGAGATAGAGAGAGTGTGTGTGTGTGAGTGAGAGAGAGAGAGAGAGAGAGAGAGAGAGAGAGAGAGAGTGTGTGTGTGTGTGTGTGTGTGTGTGTGTGTGTGTGTGTGTGTGAGAGAGAGAGAGACTCACCGGGGCAGGAGGGACCAAAGGAGAGAAGCTTCAGGCTAGCGGTCAGCAGAAACATGACCGGGGGGAGCTGCAAACAGCGGGCTGCTAACGGGAGTTTGCCTGCGAGTCTGCCTTAGTGGGAGCCCCACATTATTATTTTTTCTTTTTTTTATAGTTTGTTTCTCTTCTGCCCTTTAAGGCGGCTCTAATATCTCCTGAGGGAATTCTCTACAGAAAGGGGCAAATGGACGGTGCCAAGGCAGCTGCTGTGACCTGCGCAGCAGGTGCTGTGTGTGTCTGCCTCCCGGAGGATAGAAAGGGATTTCGTACATAGCAAGTGTGAGCCGGTCGCCATCTTGGAACTAAAGGTTAGAGGGCTTGAGGCACAAACATCAACCCTCCGGTCCGTCAGAGGCGGCGAAGACTTCCTTGACAGAAGGCAGCATTTAGTCCTGCAGGCACAGCCGGCTGGGCAGCCAGTGAGGGCAGTGAAAACTGAGGAAGAAAACTGGAAGCATGTAACCTCCAGGAGACCAAAGTCAGCTCCATTATCATAGAACAATAGAGCTGGAAGAGACCTAAAAAAGCCATCAAATCCAGCCCCCTGACCTAGGCAGGACCAAACCCATCAGATCAGCACAGCCAGGGCTTTGTCGAGGTGAGACTTAAACACCTCCAGGGATGGGGACTCCACTACTTCCCTGGGTAGACCATTCCAATGCTTCACCACCCTCCTAGTGAAAAGGTTTTTCCTAACGTTCAACCTGGACCTTCCCAACCGCAACTTGAGACCATTGTTCCGTGTTCTCCCACCTGTGACCACTATCTCCAATTCCTGTAGAGGTAAGCAAGCGCTGTCAGGCTCTCTGCGGTGGAGAATGCTGTGGCAGAGACCGCTCAGAGAAGGGATCAGAAGATGACCCCACTGGCTGGAAGGCCTGGAATGCTGGTCCTAGGCATGGCAGTTCTACAGCCACCACCCCCAAGAGAAGACGCCCTCCTATGAGGGACAGAGTCATCCACCTGCCGTCTAGACCTGGAATCTCGGGAAGTTTGCTGCTTTCCAGGAGCTAGAATCCAGGATGTGACAGACAGACTTGGAAAAATCAAACCTGTGGATTATTATCCCTTCCTACTTTTCCATGTAGGAACCAATGACATAGCAAAGAACAACCTTGAGTGGATCACTGCAGATTATATAACTCTGGGAAGGGAGGTCAAGGAATATGGAGCCCAGGTGTGTTCTTGTCCATTCTCCCTGTTGAAGGAAGGGGTCCAGATACACATTGTCAAATCATGGAAGTAAATGCATGGTTGTGCAGGTGGCGTCAGAGAGAGGGATTTGGTCTCTTGGACCATGGGATTGTGTTTTGAGAACAAGGATTGCAGGATCCTGACAAAAGCAAGGAAGTTGAGCAGTAAAATACAGACCTTTGATTTCAGAACAGCAGACTTTGACTCCCTGATAGAACTGATGAGCAGGATCCCCTTGGAAACTAATATGAAGTGGAAAGGAGTTCAGGAGAACTGGCAGTATTTTAAAGAGGTCTTATTGAGGGCACAGGAACAAACCATCCTGATGCGCAGTAAGAAAAGCAAATATGGTAGGCAACCAGCTTGGCTTATAAGGGAAATCCTTGGCGAGGTTAAACTCAAAGGCTGTGTCTACACTAGCCCAAAACTTCAAAATGGCCACACAAGATTACTAATGAAGCGCTGAAATACATATTCAGTGCCTTATTAGCATGCGGGCGGCCACAGCACTTCAAAATTGCCGCAGCTCACCACCGCACAGCTCGTCCAGACGGGGCTCCTTTTCGAAAGGACCCCAGCAACTTCAAAATCCCCTTATTCCTATGAGCACTTTCCCTTACTCCTTCAATTTCGAAGTGTCGCAGCTGCCTACATGCTAATGAGGCACTGAATATGTATTTCAGCACTTCATTAGTAATCTTCAAATAGCTATTTACATGGACATTTCCAAGCTTTGGGCTAGTGTAGACAAAGCCAAAAAGGATGCATATAAGAAGTGGAGACTTGGACAGAGGACTAAGAGGAGTATAAATATATGGCTGGAGAATGGTGGGGGGTAATCAGAAAAGTGAAAGCACAATTGGAACTGCAGCTAGCAAGGAATATGAAGGGCAACAAGAAGAGTTTCTACAGGCATGTTATTATGCAGGGTGTGGGACTGTTACTGGATGACATGATGTGGTAAAGGCTGAAGTACTCAATGCTTTTTTTGCCTCAGTCTTCAAGTACAAGGTCAGTTCCCCAACTACGGCACTAGGCAATGCAGTATGGGAACGTGGAGGGCAGCCCTCGGTAGGGAAAAAACATGTTAAGAGCTATTTAGAAAAGCTAGATGCACACAAATCCATGGGTCCGGATTTAATATACCCAAGGGAACTGAGGGAATTGGCAGATGTCATTGCAGAGCCTTTGGCTACTATCTTTGAAAACTCATGGCGATCGGGTGAGGTCCCACATGACTGGAAAAAGGCAAATGTAGTGCCCATCTTTAAAAAGGAAAGAAAGATAATCCAGGGAACTATAGACTGGTCAGCCTTACCTCATTCCCTGGAAAAATCATGGAGAGGATCCTCAAGGAATCCATTTTGGAGCACTTGAAAGAGGGAAAAGTAATCTAAAGTAGTCAACATGGATTCACCAAGGGCAACTCCTGCCTGACCAACCTGATTAGCTTCTGTGATGAGGTAACTGGCTCTGTGGACATGGGAAAGTCAATGGATGTGATATACATTGACTTTAGCAAAAGTTTTGATACAGTCTTCCACAAACTTCTTGCCCGTAAGTTAAGGAAGTATGGATTGGATCCATGGACTATAAGATGGATAGAAAATTGGCTTGATGGACAGGCCCAATGGGTAGTGGTCAATGGCTCAGATTCTGGTTGGCAGTCAGTTTCAAGTGTAGTGCCCCAAGGATCAGTTCTAGGGCTGGTACTGTTCAATATCTCTATTGACGACGTGGAGGAGGTGACGGATTGCACCCTCAACAAATTTGCAGATGACACTAAGCTAGGGGGTCAGGTAGATACACTGGAGGGCAGGGATAGGGTCCAGAGTGATCTAGACAAATTGGAGGATTGGGCCAAAAGAAATCAGATGAGGTGCAATAAGGACAAGTATAGAGTCCTGCTCTTGGAACAGAAGAATCCCAAGCATTGTTACAGGCTGGGGACCAACTGGCTAACTAGCAGTGCAGCAGAAAAGGACCTGGGGATTACAGTGGATGAGAGGCTGGATATGAGTCCACAGTGTGCCCTTGCAAGAACACTAACTGCATATTGGGGTGCATTAGGAGAAGTATTTCCAGCAGATCTAGAGAAGTTATTATTTTTAGAGGCCCAACTTAAATGTATACCCCAAATTAAAAACACAGTAAGAGACCTAAAAAAGAGCCACCGTGGCTCAATAACCATGTAAAAGAGGCAGTGAGAGATAAAAAGGCATCTTTTAAAAAGTGGAAGTCAAATCCTAGTGATCAAAATAGAAAGGAACATAAACACTGCCAAATTAAATGTAAAAATGTAATAAGAAAAGTCAAAAAAGATTTTGAGGAACAGTTAGCCATAAATTCAAAAAACAATAGTAAAATGTTTTTTTAAGTACATTAGAAGCAGGAAGCCTGCTAAAAAAGCAGTGGGGCCCCTGGACGATAGAGACATAAAAGGAGCAATCAAGGAGGATAATGCCATTGTGGAAAAACTAAATAATTTCTTTGCCTCAATCTTCATGGCTGAGGATGTTAGAGAGATTCCCAAATCTGAGCCGTCCTTTATAGGTGACAAATCTGAGGAACTGTCCCAGATTGAAGTGTCATTAGAGGAGGTTTTGGAACTAACTGATAAGCTAAACACTCACAAGTATCTGGGACCGGATGGTATTCACCCAAGGGTTCTGAAAGAACTCAAATGTGAAATTGTGGAACTATTAACAATGGTTTGTAACCTATCCTTTAAATCAGCTTCGGTACCCAATGACTGGAAGACAGCTAATATAACACCAATATTTAAAAAGGGCTCTAAAGGAGACCCCAGCAATTAAAGCCCGGTAAGTCTAACGTCAGTACCAGGCAAATTAGTAGAAACAATAGTAAAGAATAAAATTGTCAGACACGTAGAGGAACATGATTTCTTGAGCAAAAGTCAACATAGTTTCTGTAAAGGGAAGTCGCGTTTTACTAATCTGTTAGAGTTCTTTGAAGGGGTTAACAAGCACGTGGACAGGGGGGATCCAGTAGACGTAGTATACTTAGATTTCCAGAAAGCCTTTGACACGGTCCCTCACCAAAGGCTCTTATGTAAATTAGGTGGTCATGGGATAGGAGGAAAGATCCTTTCATGGATTGGGAACTGGTTAAAAGACAGAAAACAAAGAGTTGGAATAAATGGTAAATTTTCACAATGGAAGGGGGTAACTAGTGGTGTTCCCCAAGGGTCAGTCCTGGGACTAATCTTGTTCAACTTATTCGTCAATGATCTAGAGAAAGGGGTAAGCAGTGAGGTGGCAAAGTTTGCAGATGACACCAAACTTTTTAGGATACTCAAAACCAAAGCAGACTGTGAAGAACTTCAAAAATATCTCAGCAAACTGAGTGACTGGGCAGCAAAATGGCAAATGAAATTTAATGTGGGTAAGTGTAAGGTAATGCACATTGGGAAAAATAACCCCAATTATACATACAATATGATGGGGGCAAATTTAGCTACAACAGATCAGGAAAGGGATCTTGGAATTATAGTGGATAGTTCTCTGAAAACATCCATGCAGTGTGCAGCAGCAGTCAGTAAAGCAAACAGGATGTTAGGAATAATTAAAAAAAGGGATAGAAAATAAGACAAAGAATATCGTACTTCCCCTATATAAAACTATGGTACGCCCACATCTTGAGTACTGTGTGCAGATGTGGTCTCCTCACCTCAAAAAAGATATATTGGCATTAGAAAAGGTTCAGAAAAGGGCAACTAAAATGATTAAGGGTTTGGAACGGGTCCCATATGAGGAGAGGCTAGAGAGACTGGGACTTTTCAGTCTAGAAGAGAGGAGACTGAGGGGCGATGTGATAGAGGTATATAAAATCATGAATGGTTTGGAGAAAGTGAATACAGAAAAGTTATTTACTTGTTCCCATAATCTAGGAACTAGAGGACACCAAATGAAATTAATGGGTAGCAGGTTCAAAACTAATAAAAGAAAGTTTTTCTTCACACAGCACACAGTCAACCTGTGGAACTCCTTACCAGAGGACGCTGTGAAGGCCAGGACTCTAACAGAATTTAAAAAAGAGCTCGATAAATGTTTGGAGGTTAGGTCCATAGATGGATGTTAGCAAGGGGTAAGGTATGGTGACTAGCCTTTTGTTGAAGGCGGGAGATGGATGGCAGGAGACAAAATTGCTTGATCATTGTCCTCGGTTCACCTCCTCCGGGGCACCCGGCATTGGCTACTGTCGACAGACAGGATACTGGGCTAGATGGACCTTTGGTCTGACCCAGTATGGCCGTTCTTATGTTCTGTCTGCTCGGCACTGGTAAGGCCGCATCTGGAGCACTGCATCCAGTTTTGGCCCTTCTAGTGTAGAAAATATGTGGACACACTGGAAGGGGTTCAGCGGAGGGCAATGAAATGATTAGGGGGCTGGAGTACATCACCTATGAGGAGACGCTGAGAGATTTGGGCTTATTTAATTTGCAGATGAGAAGACTGAGGGGTGATTTGACAGCAGCCTTCAACTTCTTGAAGGGGAGCTCTAAAGAGGATGGAGAGAAACTGTTCTCAGTGGTGACAGATGGCAGAACAAGGAGCAATGGCCTGATGTTACAGAGGGAGAGGAATAGGTTGGCTATTAGGAAAAACTGTTTCCCCAGGAGGGTAGTGAAGCACTGGAATGCGTTACTGACAGAAGTTGTGGAATCTCCATCTCAACAGGTTTTTAAGTCCCAACTTGACATAGTCATGACTGGGATGATTTAGCTGGGGTTGGTTCTGCTTTGGGCAGGGGGCTGGACTAGATGACCTCCTGGGGTCTGTTCCAGCCCTGGAATTCTATGATCGTATGGTCTATCCTGGCACAAGACACTGAAGGCATATACAGAAACATGTGCAGCTTCGGTGGAAAAATAGCATATTCAATTATGAGAAAGATCCAATTTGACTTTAGGAATACTTTAATAGTTTCTCAAACATCTGTAAAGGAAAAATGAGGCTCTCCTGATTACAGACCAACTTTAGAGACAGCAGCAGAGAACCGGCCCATATGAAACAAGTGTCACTGCACAGCAGCCATGTGTTGACTCCAATGGCAAAAGAAGTTGGGAGAAAAGCCAGCGAGCCTGCAGAGAGCGCAAGGCAGAGCAGCAGCAACACAGAATGGAGCTGAATTGTATGTCTAGCCAATCATCCGTGTGAGCTGCACTTCCTTTGAGGCTGGTGCTGCTGTACCTCTCTAAAGGTTGGCATGGGCAGATCCCGGCTCTTCACCACACTGTCCTTTTAACATTCACCCAGGAAGAGCGTTTCATTCCTTGGGCTGCTCTCACTTCATCCCATTCCAGTGTGGTATCGGGAACCTCCACCGGAGGTTCTGGCTCCTTCCTGATGGCTCCACTAGGGGAAGCAACTATGATGGGCAGGGGGCCACACTCCTCACGGAATTCTATGACGTAGAGGCTTTTCTTGTCTGCTAGCTCCTGGTGGGTTTCCTGGTTGGGGCGGGGTGGGGGGGGGTGTTTAGAGAAAAAAAAAAAAAAAGATTCTTTAAACACTGTCACAAGAAAGGCCAGTCTTGTCCTGGGTCAGTTCAATTTGATCTCTCTAAATAATTTCCATTCTGTGTTTACCTCCACACCAATGCTGAACACAGTTTGCCTATTTAAATGGCAGAAGTAGCCATACAAGCATCAGTTTTGCAGGCATCGTTTGTAAAGTAAAGAACAGGTAAATGTATGTAGCACATCCAAAGAAAGGCACAAACAGCGGGAATGTGGCTGTGCGCTTTGGCAGTGATGCTCTAGCCTCTGGAATGCTGAGTTGCAAGCACTCAAACCATTCCCAGCAGTGGTGCTTTCTGGAAAGGCTGCAGGATAGTTAACAACATACAGCAATAAGATATGGCAACAGCGCAAAGCAATGGTTATTATACAAGTGACAGGGTCGAATTGTTCTCTCTCTGCCAAAAATGGATGGATGTTTAGTTAAATTAAATGACTGTCCCCTCAGAGGTAGGTCCCATGGCTGTGCAGGTAACCAGTTGTTAGACGTCATATGGTGAGCTCCATGGGACCACGGTACACTTACCATTTGCCTGATGATACAAGGCAGTTAACTAGAAATCTTGTTGCTGCAGTAACAACAAAGCAGCTGTGCTGTCCCCTGCACACCATTTTCAAGGTAGTAACCTCTGCTGCTCAAGGCAATTCTGTTCCTTGATTTTCACTCTCTCCCTTGCCCTCAAGGGGCATATGAGCTCATTCTTCAGAATAGGGATTCATTTCTAACAGCAAACCCCACTGCTTTCCTCTCAGTGCACCAAAAACAACTAAGTTCCTGAACATCTTAGGCGACGGTGCACCAAACAAGCCTCTCTTTCCTTTCACACAAGCATTTTGCTACATTTCAGTCCTGCCAGCTAAGGGGCATATTTCTAAAAGAGTTTCAGTCAGTTGGGCTCTCGCTCCCAAATCACTCGAGCTTTTTACAACGCATGGATAACCCACATATTGTTATCACTGCTTAAAACAAAGCTGTAAGAAGACCCTGCAATTCTTTAATTGGACTAGCAATAGATTCTCACATTTTCTATGTCAATTTTTTTTTCCGGACTACATTTAAAATGTCAGCTAACTATGGACTGGACCACAGCAGCTGGGTTTATAGCTTCCTACCCACTATATCAGGCACCGTAGATACGCTCTCAGTAGAAGCAATGATTGTGTTCAATACACCAACACAGAAAATCCAAAATGTGACTGAAGAAATAATAGCAATAAAAGTAGGATTAAAGCTTTTATCTGTTTGTACTTTTTAAATGTCACTGATAAAAGCAAATTAATCCCAGAAATTCAGATTTCCCCTGGAGGCACCTTATGCTCGAATGCAAAAGAGTTACTGACGGACAGCTGGAAATGACTAATGATAGCTAAGGGGGTGGAAAGAAGAGACTGAAACTCCAACTGTTTTTTCTGGAACTGCAGAATTAATTGGAACTCTGCTCCTTTTTGAACCTAGAATTTACACTGTGCTAGATCACACAGGTGATCATATTCCACCTTTGACTTCAGCAAATAAGGTAATAAATGTGGATTGTAAAATTTACCTGTTGTGATAATCCCTTAAAGAGAGCTCTGGTGAGGTTAAGTAAATTGTTGGATCCAGAAAGCTTGGCATACATGTCTGTGATCCCAATTAGCTTGCAGATAGTAATGATGGCTCGATGGCAATGAAGACCATACCCTGGAAAAAGTCAGATGTAAGTGACACAAGGTGAATGCTAGTAAAATCATTACAACTTTAAAAGAAAACCCTAGGGTACTGCAGGCTACCTGGGGGCAGCCTAAAAATGGTGTGGAATTAGTCTATGAATATTGAAAGCATTCAGAATCTTCTCTTGATCATAAAATATTGAAGATTTATTATCCTCCACATTCTCCATAGTGACCCATAAGAGCGGGTCAGTCCAAATGTTAATCTACCTCAGTACTCTGTCCTCCAGTGGCCACCAAGGCCAGGTGCCCCAGAGGGAATGAACAGAACAGGGAATCATTGAGTGGTCCCTACCCTGTCACCCACTCCCAGCTTCTGACAAACAGCAGCTAGCGACACCAGCACTGCCCACCCTGGCTAACAGCCACTGATGGACCTACCCTCCAGGAACTTACCAGGTCTTTTCTGAATGCCGTGAGAGTCTTGGCCTTCACAGTATCCGACAGAAAGGAGTTCCACAGGATGACTGTGTATTGTTTGAAAAAAATACTACCTGTTCTAAACCTGCTGCCTATGAATGACATTTGACGACCTGCTCCTCGTGTTATGAGGAGTAAATAACTTATTTACTTTCTCCACCTCTATCATATGTTTCCCCATCTCTCACAATCTGTTTCCTTCCAAAATGAAAAGCCCCCATCTTTTTAACCTTTCTTCATACGGAAGCCATTCCATTCCCCTAATAGTTTTTGTTATTCTTCCCTGCACCTTTTCTCATTTAAATGTATCTTTTTAAGATGGGACACTCACACCTGCACACAGTATTTAAGATGTGGGCGTATCATGGCGGTGTCTACACATATGAGCAGCCTGGAAGATGCTAATACAGGATGGATGTAAATTTCCGGCACCTCATTAGCATATGGCCATGTGATTTGGAGTCTGGGAGAAGCAAGAGGGGGCT
The DNA here is from genome assembly GCF_033958435.1 of Carettochelys insculpta. Taxonomy (NCBI): domain Eukaryota; kingdom Metazoa; phylum Chordata; order Testudines; family Carettochelyidae; genus Carettochelys; species Carettochelys insculpta. The sequence continues at coordinate 1,048,458 of NC_134139.1, read as the reverse complement.
TCCAGAAGGAGGGTTTCCTTCTGGGAGATCCCTGTGGGCCCCACATCTACACAGCTATTTTGGAGTCCGGAAGAGCTTCTTCCAGACTCCGAATCACGTAGCGATATGTTCATGAGGCATGGGAAATTTACATCCACACTTCATTAGCATCTTCCAGGCTGCTCATTACCATGCCCCTTTTTCCAGAAGGGGCATGTTTAGATGTAGCCCATGAGTTTATAGAGGGGCATTATCTTATTTTCTGCATTTTTATCTATCACTTTTTTCATGCTTCCCAACATTTGGTTCACTTTTTGGACTACTGCTGCACACTGAGTGGACGGTTTTCAGAGAACTATCCACAAGGACTCCAAGATTCTTTCCTGAGTGGTTACAGTTACTTTAGACCCCATCATTTTATATGTGTAGTTGGGATTATGTTTTCTAATGTGCATTCCTCTGCATTTATTGGCAATGACTTTCATTTGCCATTCTGTTTCCCCACTCACTCGGTTTTGTGAGATCCTTTTGTAGCTCTTCACAGTCTGCTTGGGACAAACTAGCTTGAGTAGTTTTGTATTATTTACCAATTTTACCACTGTTTTTTCGGATCATCTGTTGAACACTACTGGTACCAGTACAGACCCCCAGGGGACACTACTGTTTATTTTTCTCCAGACTGAAAACTGACCATTTATTCCTGTCCGTTGTTTCCTGTCTTTTAACCAGCTACTAATCCAGGAAAGGACCTTCCTTTCATACCATTTCAGCTTACTTTGCTTATGGGACCACAACAAAGGCTTCCTGAAAATCTAAGTACACCATATCCATCAGCTATCCCTCGTCTCCATGCTTGTTGACTTCCTCAAAGAATTCTAGTAGGTTGGCGAGGCATGATTTCCCTTTACAGAAACCATGTTGACTCTTCCCCAACAAATCATGTTCATCTAGGTGTCTGACAATGTTCTTTACTATAGCTTTGGCCTGATACTGAAGTCAGGCTTACTGGCTGGAATTGTCTCTGGAGCCCTTTTAAAAACTGATTTTACATTACCTATCCCCCAGTCATCTTTGTCCAGAGGCTGATTTAATCAACAGGTTATGTACTACATAAAGCAGTTCCTTCAGCACTCTTGAGTGCACACCATCTTGTCCTGCGACATTTTAGTGTTTACTTTATCAGTTTGTTCCAAAATCTCCTCTAATGACACCCCAATCTGTGACAGTTCCTCAGACTGAAAAAAAAAAATCCACATACCTTACATATTAAACATACCCCACTTAAAATACCACAGAACAGTGTGGAAAATTTCACCACCACCCAGGCTGCTTCTACACATGCCACCTTCCATCAGAGGAGGCATGGTAATGAGGCAATTTGAAGCAGGCTAATGAGGCACCAATGTGCCTATTCAGCACCTCATTAGCATAATGGCAGCTGCATGAATTTCAAAGTGCAGACTTCAAATTGGTGTCAAGTATCGGAGGGGTAGCCATGTTAGTCCGGATCTGTAACAGCAACGAAGGGTCCTGTGGCACCTTATAGACTAACAGAAAAGCTTTGAGCATGAGCTTTTGTGAGCACAGACTCACTTCATCAGATGCTGGTCTTGGAAATCTGCAGGGCCAGGTATAAATAAGCCAGAGCAAGGGTGGGGATAACAAGGTTAGCTCAGTCAGCAAGGGTGAGGCTTACTACCAGCAGTTGATCTGGAGGTGTGAACACCAAGGGAGGGGAAGCTGCTTCTGTATTTAGCCAGCCATTCGCAGTCTTTGTTTAAGCCAGAGCTGAGGGCATCGAATTTGCAGATGAATTGTAGCTCAGAAATTTCTCTTTGGAGTCTGGTCCTGAAATTTCTTTGCTGTAGGATAGCTACTTTTAAGTCTGCTACTGTGTGGCCTGGGAGATTGAAGTGCTCTCCTACGGGTTTTTGTATATTGCCATTTCTGATGTCTGATTTGTGTGCGTTTATTCTTTTATGTAGAGACTGTCCAGTTTGTCCGATGTATATAGCAGAGGGGCATTGCTGGCACATGATGGCATAAGTTATATTGGTAGATGTGTAGCTGAATGAACCCACGATGGTGTAGCTGATCTAGTTAGGTCCTGTAATGGTGCTGCTGGTGTAGATATGTGGGCAGAGCTGGCAACGAGGTTTGTTGCATGGATGGGTCCCTGGGTTAGAGTGACTGTGGTCCGGTGTATAGTTGCTGGTTAGGATTTGCTTCAGGTTGGCAGGTTGTCTGTGGGCAAGGACTGGTCTGCCTCCCAAGGCCTGTGAAAGTGGGGGATCATTGTCCAGGATGGGTTGTAAATCCCTGATGATGCGCTGTAGAGGTTTTAGCTGAGGACTGTAGGTGATGGCTAGTGGTGTTCCGTTGGTTTCTCTCTTGGGCTTGTCCTGTAGTAAGAGGCTTCGTGGCACACGTCTGGCTCTGTTGATCTGTTTTTTCACTTCCTCAGGTGGGTATTGCAGTTTCAAGAATGCTTGGTAGAGATCCTGTAGGTGTTTGTCTCTGTCGGAGGGGTTGGAGCAAATGCGGTTATATCTTAGTGCTTGGCTGTAGACGATGGATCGTGTGGTGTGTCTGGGATGGAAGCTGGAGACCTGAAGGTAGGGTAACCACCAACTATACACCGGACCACAGTCACTCTAACTCAGGGACCCATCCATGCAACAAACCTCGTTGCCAGCTCTGCCCACATATCTACACCAGCAGCACCATTACAGGACCTAACTAGATCAGCTACACCATCGTGGGTTCATTCAGCTACACATCTACCAATATAACTTATGCCATCATGTGCCAGCAATGCCCCTCTGCTATATACATCGGACAAACTGGACAGTCTCTACATAAAAGAATAAACGCACACAAATCAGACATCAGAAATGGCAATATACAAAAACCCGTAGGAGAGCACTTCAATCTCCCAGGCCACACAGTAGCAGACTTAAAAGTAGCTATCCTACAGCAAAGAAATTTCAGGACCAGACTCCAAAGAGAAATTTCTGAGCTACAATTCATCTGCAAATTCGATGCCCTCAGCTCTGGCTTAAACAAAGACTGCGAATGGCTGGCTAAATACAGAAGCAGCTTCCCCTCCCTTGGTGTTCACACCTCCAGATCAACTGCTGGTAGTAAGCCTCACCCTTGCTGACTGAGCTAACCTTGTTATCCCCACCCTTGCTCTGGCTTATTTATACCTGGCCCTGCAGATTTCCAAGACCAGCATCTGATGAAGTGAGTCTGTGCTCACGAAAGCTCATGCTCAAAACTTTTCTGTTAGTCTATAAGGTGCCACAGGACCCTTCGTTGCTGTTACGACTTCAAATTGCAGATTGACAGTGAAGATGGGGGCAGCTTTGAAATTAGTGCCCTGCGTTGACATTCCCTTACTCCCACAGAACTAGATCAGAGAAAGGGAATGTTGAAGTGGGGTGCTTATTTTGAAGCTGCCCCCATCTTCACTCTCAATCTGCAATTTGAAGTCTGTAGTTTGAAATTTGCGTGGCTGCCATTATGCTAATGAGGCTTCGAATATGCACGTTGGCACCTCATTAGCCTGCTTCGAATTGCCTCATTGCCATGACACCTCCGAGAGGAGGTGGTACGTGAAGAAGCAACCCCAGTCTGTCTGGGCAGTGCAGGAAGAACCATTAAACAGTGCCAGTTGGGGTAATACGTCATTGGAATGCTATTTCCCACGTCTAAAAATGTTTTTGTTCTGTATTATTTAAGAAGAGGCCAAAGAAACATACTAACAGCCACCATAAAGTATGTGCTCCTAGGGGCATAGAGGCATTCATCCAATATGCCCTAAAATAGAGAGGCCAGCATAGGAGTAAGACACCGGGCTGGTGGTTGTGGGTCAGAGTGTCCACAGGTAAAAGGGCTATTAAAAGAAAAGGAGATGTAAGAACGTAGGATTTGCACTGAACTGGATTACGGAATCCTGTGAGGATTCGCTTTTTAGGATGACGAGAAAGTCTGTTGTAAGAGCCCCTGCTGCAGTGTCATTGCTAAACAAGTCTGATTTGTGCTTACTTTGCTATTGAATGTGTCCTGGTTTGAATCTTACATTTTGCAAAAACCACACACAAGGCAATTGCTGGCAGATTGGAGTAATCCATAGCACCATTCTCTCAACAGTGTCCAAAAAAAAGTAACCCCATCACTCCCCAATAGCCCCTTAGTCTCAAAACCAAATAAAAAACAACTAAGTGGTGAGCATCATTTCATGTCCTATGAGTCACATCGAGTTTGGCTTTCAGCCCAATTCAGTAATGCAGCAGAGGAATGCAAATTAGTAGGTACATTCACTTATTTCCCATCAACTTCTGACAGTGTGTTAACAGCAGCAATGAAGATCTTCTACAGGTGAGAAGGAGGAGGGAGTCTGGTCTTTTATCACAGTGAGCAGATGAAGGCGTTGAAGTTGGAGGGAAAAGTCTGCTTAAACACTGGTTGAGAAGTAACTCAACCCCACTCCACCATCTCCGGTCTCAACAGAAAGCAGAATGCACAGCTGAGGGTTGGCTCCAGGGGCAGAGGCTGTACTAACAAACACGCAGAGTCTTAGGCAGCAGTTTCTATTGGCTAGATACAGACAGTACATAAGAAATTATGTTTGTTTTGAGCTAAATAATTCATCGGGGTGACGCTACAAGCAGAGACATCAAATCAAGGGAAAAGAAAGTAAACCAAGGTGCAAGAATGCCATCAATGCTGCACAAAGCCCACACACAGCCTGAAAACTACCCGACACTGACTAGCCTGAGAAATGAACCTAGCATAGAATCGCAGAATACTAGGACTTGAGAGATCATCGAGTCCAGCCCCCTGCCCTTATGGCAGGACCAAGTACTCTCTAGACCATGGCTTCCCAAACTGGGGGGCATGAAGCAATTTGGGGGGGGAACACAAGGTGACACAGCCCCCCCCCGTCATACCCCCACCTGAAGAAAAAGCCAGCCTTTGCTTCCGGCTCTCAGCCCCTGCCATTTTACGTGGGCAACCCAGCGCAGCCACTATAAAAAGCAGGCAGCCAGTAAAGACCCACATGGAGCTAGCTGCCTCTTGCAAAGGGGAATGAGTGTGGGCTAGGGAGGGGTGAGGAGGGGAGGGGAAGGAGAACGATGGGGTTAGATGAGGGCGGGGGTGCCTGGCTTGTGTGAGGGGGATGGAGTTAATGGGGCACTGGGGTGCCTGGCTTTGGGGGAGGGGAGGCTCGTGGGGCTTATGTGGCCGACTTGCGGGGCTGGTGAGGCTTGGGTCGCTGGCCCCTGCATTGCAGGGCTTGGGCAGCTCAGGTTGGTGGGCAGGTGGCTGGCCCTGGCAGTGCAGGGCTCAGTCAGCTTGGATGGGTGGGCTCTGGAAGCACAGGGCTCAGGCGGGTGGGCAGCTGGCACGGGCAACTCTGGTGGCTGGCACAGGGCTCAGGCAGCTGGCCGCCTAGGCTGCACCAGGCACCCGCAAAGGTCCGAGAAAAACTATTTGTGCATATCTTTAATTTCAAATAACATTTTTAGATCAAGTTTGTGTTTAAGTTCCGAATTGAATTTTTTGTTAAAAGGGGGGTTGGATGATGGTAAAGGAGAGGCAGGGGGACATGAGAGTTTCTCAAATATCAAAAGGGGGGGTGTGATGCTGAAAAGTTTGGGAACCACTGGTCTAGCCCACCCCTGACATATAGCAGAGAGAGAAGATGAGGACATAGGGTGGGGCCAAGGGAAGTAATTCCCTAGTAACAAATCTAGCCATCAGTCCTCAGCTGCTGGGGAAAAAGAAGGGTTCTACGGGCACTGCTCCTTGGATGCTACATGGAGGCATCTGCCATACCGGCCTCCCTCTGGGATGACACCTGAAAAGTGCGCAGCTCTGCCTTCCCTCCCACTCTAGCAGCTGCTTGTACTCGTCTTCCCCTCCTGACTCCTACAAGTATGGCACAGGTCACTGCTCCTCTGCCCCCTGCCTAGCCTCCTCGCCCCACAGGTGTCATTCTCCTACTCAGTGACAGGCCGCAGAGCCCATGCCTCAGCAGCACACTCTAGCAGCGATCTTGCATGGCTCTCAGTGCCACATAATCAGTTCTCCTCTCAAAGAGGTCACAGCTGCTCAGTGGGGCCTGAGGAGCAGCAGGGAAACAGATAAATCTGAGCGCCACTCTATCCCAGCACAGCTGCGAGAAGACAGGGCACTAGAACTGTGAAGCCCTGGGGCATTTATATTCAGTTCACAGTTGGAAGGTTATCTTCACAATTCCAAGGGAAGAAACAATTTACTTTTTAATAACGACTTACAGGCCGTAGGAACTGGCTTAGGCATCACACCACTGAAGAAATTTTCTTACTCACCCTTGCTGACTGGGTGAGCAAGTGGATTTGTCAAGTTCTCCTTGCAAGAACACAAACATGTGATGGATGCTGCATGGCTGAATAAGCAGCTTTCTGCTCAGTGCCTTAGGAACAGAATCCTCCCATTACAGTAAAAGCCATTACAGTAAAACCAACACCTTCCCCCTGCTGAATTGTGTGCGAGATAAAGAACAAAAGCCATGCAAATGGACTTCTTGACCAAACGGCTTGCCTCCCAGGATTCTTCACAAACACGTGTCAAGTACTAGAGCATTAGGTAAATATACCTTCACTGATGATGGCAACGAGAGATGTTTACATGCCCCCCGCATTTTGTCACAAACAGGCACATGCTATAAAATGTGGCAGAATCTCACAGCAACCAGGGCTAGAAATGTAAGGATCAGAAGTCTTGTCTGACAGCAAACAGGAATGCAAGCAGAGTACTAGAGCAATGCTCACAGAGGCACAGAGCACAAAGCCATAGGGGTATTGTATAAAGGGCCACGGGAACATCAGAAGGTGCTTGCTTTTTGGGCACTGCATTACCAGCAGAATTCTGAGGAACTGGAGGCTAAGAGGGCAACGAAGATGAAAAAAGAATCACAGGTACAGCAGCTACATGGAGAGTTTAGGCAAAGAATCACTCTACTGCTCTATTGGCTTGTAAGCTTCATGGAACAAGGATTTACACACCAGTCTGTGGAGTGCAAGCATAATGGGGTCCTACTCCTAACTGGCACATAAGGACAACTACAATAGGTAGGGTTAATCATCACATCTAGAAAATAAATCATTTTAAAGAATTCAAGGTTAAACCTGTTAAACTGTACATAAAAAGTAACGTAATAGTGTGGGCGTAGAGGGAACACTAACTGTCTTAAAGCTAGGAAAGGTTCAATATCAGGGTCAAAACCAAACGGGCATGAACTGGGCATGAACTGAACACTCAAGGAGCTGATAGAGGAGATATCTGAGCCTTTATCTATCATCTTTGGAAAATCATGGGAGACTGGAGAGATTCAAGAAGACTGGAAAAGGCAAATATAGTGCCCATCTATAAAAAGGGGAATAAGATTAACCCAGGAAACTACAGGCCAGTCAGCTTAACTTCAGTGCCAGGAAAGATAATGGAGCAGGTAATTAAAGAAATCATCTGCAAGCACTTGGAACGTGGTAAGGTGATAGGCAACAGCCAGCATGGATTTGTAAAGAATAAATCATGTCAAACTAATCTGATAGCTTTCTTTGACAAGATAACAAGCCTTGTGGATAGGGGAGAAGCGGTAGATGTGATATACCTAGACTTTAGTAAAGCATTCAATACGGTCTCACATGATATTCTTATCAAAAAACTAGGCAAATACAATTTAGATGAGGTTATAATAAGGTGGGTGCATAACTGGCTGGATAACCGTACTCAGAGAGCAGTTCTTAATGGTTCTCAATCCTGCTGGAAAAGCATAACAAGTGGGGTTCCGCAGGGGGTCTGTTTTAGGACCAGTTCTGTTCAATATCTTCATCAACGATTTTGATATTGGCATAGAAAGTACACTTATTAAGTTTGCAGATGACACCAAGTTGGGAGGGGTTGCAACTGCTTTGGAGGATAGGGTCATAATTCAAAATGATCTGGATAAATCGGTGAAATGGGCTGAGGTAAACAGGATGCCGTTTAATAAGGACAAATGCAAAGTGCTCCACTTGGGAAGGAACAATCAGTTTCACACATACAGAATGGGAAAGGACTGCCTAGGAATGAGTACAGCAGAAAGGGATCTAGGGGTTATAGTGGACCACAAGCTAAGTATGAGTCAACAGTGTGATGCTGTGGCAAAAAAAGCAAACATGATTCTGGGATGCATTAACAGGTGTGTTGTGAACAAGACACGAGAAGTCATTCTCCTGCTCTACTCTGCGCTGGTTAGGCCTCAGCTGGAGTATTGTGTCCAGTTCTGGGCACTGCAGTTCAAGGAAGATATGGAGAAATTAGAGAGGGTCCAGAAAAGAGCGACAAGAATGATTAAAGGTCTAGCGAATGTGACCGATGAAGAAAGGTTGAAAGAATTGGGCTTGTTTAGTTTGGAAAAAGAGAAAATCGAGGGGCTACATGATAGCACTTTTCAGGTATCTAAAAGGGTGTCATAAGGAGGAGGGAGAAGACTTGTTCTTTTTGGCCTCTGAGGATAGAACAAGAGGCAAGGGACTTAAACTGCAGCAAGGGAGGTTTAGGTTGGACATTAGGAAAAGTTCCTAACTGTCAGGGTGGTCAAACAGTGGAATAAATTGCCAAGGGAGGTTGTGGAATATCCATTGCTGGAGATATTTAAGAACAGGTTAGATAGATGTCTATCAGGGATGGTTTAGACAGTGCTTGGTCCTGCCATTGGGGCAGGGGGCTGGACTCAATGGCCTCTTGAGGTCCCTTCCAGTCCTAGTATTCTATGAAGGCGGAAAGTGCTTCAAGCTTAAGGAGTTTAAGGTTAATTTTCTTTATGCAAAAGACCACCATATAGATGAGGCTGCAAAAATTAGTCTTTAAAAACAATTATAGTGTGTAAGGAGGAGGAAAACATGTAAAGAAAAACAAACTGAGTGGATGGATGTAAACACCGTGTTGATTCTATTGCATAAATATACTGCATGAATACCACTGGCAAATGTTATACCAAGACTTACTGTTTTTGACTGAAAGCGTTTTTTTAAATTTCTGCTAGCTCTTGGGTAACATTTGTTTTTGTGTGACGGAGGGTCTATAAATCTTTAAAAGCCTGTGTGTGATAGATTTAATATATTTTATTTGAAACCTGAAAAGACAGCTCTTATAGATTACTCCATGCTGAGGACAGTCTTGTTGCTAAGCAAAAGGGGGAAAATCTATTACAGTACTGCAGAATTTACTGCACTAACATTTTCTTCTTCTTTTAACCTGTAATTGGAAAACAAATTATAATCATCGGAAGCCATTCTTCTGCCATTTGAAGAAGTGTTGATTTTATGCTTGAAGACTGAAGCAAGTTTTCAATGCAATTACATCTGAATGATCTTTGAAAGGTTATTCATCATTTTCATTGTTAAAGGCCCACAATATTCCATTTCCACAGCTTTGCTTCTCATCATTCTGCCCACAGCTTTCTGCAAGTTTTTAATGGATGAAAAATCACAATCTTGCAATTTAGCCAATCAACTACTGGCCAACATTTGTTCCCAACCTAAGCTGAGCACAAGCATTCCACCTGCACAGCAGCAGATCTGTAAATGCGTGTGAGGGGATGGGCTCTGGAGAGCTCCCATTATGTTATTGGAGTGTAACTCAGTGAAACCATAGCTTTTAAAAGACCCTACATACTGCTAAACATTTTTCACATGCCAAAAACCCTATAAGATAGTCGTAAAATGAAGCCAGTTTAATTCTTAATTTAAAAAAAAAAAAAAGATCTTTCAGGGCTCTACCTACTACAACTCAAGTACAACATGTTAATGGAATAAATGGGTACATTTTCTATACAGATCAGAAGAGAATAGTGGGATCCTCAAATATAACAAATTATTTTTAAAGACTAGTTTGCATTTAGGTATTAACTAGTCCCATAATAAAGAGCTACCTTTAACTGCAAACTACTGATTGTTTTATAAACTATTAAACTATGAGAAGTAGGTGTTCCATACAGGTTATGAGAAATTACAGTTAAGGTATTTTAACTAAAGAAAATGAGAGAAAACTAATATACAAAACAATACAAAGCTTATTTCCTACTTAATCTCACAATCTTTGTCTTTTACGACCACTTATTGAGAGATATGCTGTAAATTCGTGGGAAAGTCGTTTATAAAACACCTCATCAGCATTAATACTGCAAAATAATGGGCTTCAGGAGGTAGAAATAGGAGCTAAGGCATGTTACCACGTAGGGAGAACGGGAACCTCAACAGAAGATGGATCTGCATATGTCTTGCTTGATGACATAGCTATGACGCTGGAGATCATGAAATGATATAAACTTTCCCTTATCAATCAGAAAAAAAATTATCAAGGTGAGCAAATCAGAGAGTAGAGGGGCGGGGGGAGTCAAGAATTAGATGAAGCCAAGTATGCAAAAGAGCCCCTATAGTGTCCCAGAAAATTTGCATCCCGGCTCAAACCACATGTGAATGTGTCACATTTGAATATGAAAGAGTTCAGCAGTCTCTCTTTCCAAAGCAGAGTGAAAGTTCTTCTTCAGCAAGATGCAAACTCTTAAGTCATTAACAGAATGGCCCACTCCATTAAAATGTAGACTAACTGGTTTGTGGATCAGGAGTGTTTTGATGTCTGTTTTGTGCCCATTAACTCTTTGTCTGAGAGAGTTTGAAGGCTGTCCAATATACAAAGCATCTGGGCATTGTTGGCACATGTCCCACAAAAGCTCACCTAATAAATTATTTTGTTAGTCTTTGAAGTGCTACTTTACTGCTTCTTTGTTTTGATATTATATAGCCTAGCATGGCTTTCTCTCTGTTACTAAACCAGGAAGAGGATATTGTTTTCTCTTGTGAAGGATACTGATATATATGTATGAATGTTACATGAAAGTAGAACTGTTGACACAATACAAAGAAAAGATTTAACACAAAGAATATTCTATAGCAAAAAACACCACATGCTGTAACTGGATGAGAAGGAAAATGAATTCTTGTGTATGCTAAAAAAAATTAATGTTCTTTTGGGTACTGCTTCAGAGCAGAGAATAGATAATGTATTGACAGAGCACTAATGAAATCAACCACTTGTGTATTGCAGTGAGTGAACCTGTTTGACAGCTGAGGAAATACTGTACTAAAAAAGTTTGGCTGTGCATAGTCACATCCCTTCCAGGATGAATTGTCACATAGATAGGCCAAAGACAGGAGAAAGTCTAATCTCTCTCTTTCTTCTACTGCACTACAGAAAATAAAATCAGAGCTAGTTTTCCTAACTGTGAGCTAAAACTTATTTCTTAATTAGGTTTTTATTTCTGGTGCATATTCTGTGCTGTAAGTTTCCAATAAATGCTATTTTTGTTTACCATAACTAGATTCGGACTTTGATATATATAACCAGATCTAGAACTCTTCTAGAGATGTGTTATGGAAGGACTGGGGGTACCACTATGAGGTCAGGAGAGGGGGCCAAATGATCCCAAGGTACAAAGCATTATTATGAATTCATGATCTCAGCCTACTGGGAAAGAACAGACCACACTGTCTGATGTGGAACATGTGCCAATGTATACAGTAAGGGGGAGACCTATAGGACACAAATGGTAGTATGGCCCTTTGTGCTTTTGAAAGCTCTCCCCCTTCCAGTTCTGATCCGTGCTGTAGGAGTTCGCTAAGTAACAGCTGGAAACCAAATCAGCCCACATCTGTGTCAGTCTTGTTTAAAATAGGTTTTAAAAGCATCTAGACTCTCTATGAAATATTCCTGCATGAACTGATCTCACGTGTAATGTAGCTATTTCAAGCGATAAAGAAATTTTAAGTTTTGCTTCACAACTTTGAAAAAGTTTGTGCTGAACTTGTGAACCAGGCACAGGAATACACCATCCTCACAATTCAGAAGGCCACTCAAGATTAAACAGGCCATGGAGGATCATTGTGACTCACTAGATTAGTGAATGACCCTATCCCACTTAAGAAATGTGAAGGCAAGGGAGAGCCTCACTGTTTGGAAGGCTTGGGCTGTCAGCAAACAGGCAGAGAGCTCCAGCTGTGAGCTTGTGCCCAGCTGACAGCTTAGGTTGTCACCCAGGGTTGTAAGAGCCAGGGGTTGGACCCCACTTGGAGCTCTGCACCCAGCTGACAGATCAGCTGTCAGTGCTGGGGCGGGTGAGGAGGTTGAAGAGGGGGAGCTGTAACCTTTGCTTGAGGCTGACAGCCAACAACTAAGGTAAGAAAAGCAGAGTATAAGGGGACCCTGCCTTGCTTAAACACAACCAACAAAGCGCTATGCTTCTTGTGGATGTGCAGTTATGTTGTCAGTGTAGAAATCTGCTTACTTCTTATGTAGACACTCATGCAATTAGGTTGAGGCAAGCAGCCTTCTGTTGATCTACTATGGTAGTGTACGCCAAGTCTGAATGTAAAAGAGAAAATAGGCTCACAAGAGAATTTTTAAAACAAAAGGCAGTCAAGTAGCACTTTAAAGACTAGCAAAATAGTTTATTAGGTGAGCTTTCGTGGGACAGACCCACTTCTTCGACCATAGCCAGACCAGAACAGATTCAATATTTAAGGCACAGAGAACCAAAACCAGAATTTCTGCTCTTTACTGTTCGAACACTTACATGGCCAGACTCTCAACCAGTACCTTTTCCATAAAAAAAGAAAAAAAGAGGAGCCGATACTCAGCCAGCTTCATGTGGGGGTGCTGCCGAGGTACTGGCACAAAAAAGCACTGCTCTGAAGTGAACCAAGAGTTTACCCAGGCTTGTTCCATTATCTGCACTGGAAGACATTTCAAACTGACAGATCACTATACAAGTCACTCTTAGGATTTGGATCACAACTCATTTGTGCATATGTGTATTTGTATGTGCCTATTTTAACCTGTAAATGGTATCCGATTTGCCAGTTTTTATCTTGATTTTTTTTGGATCCATTTGGTACAAAACCATCCTGCCATTTGTGGTACAGCACCATCTCCAGATCTGAAGAAGTGGGTCTGCCCCACAAAAGCTCATCACTTAATAAATTATTTTGTTAGTCTTTAAAGTGCTACGTAACTGCTTGTTTGTTTTGTTAGACTGCAGACTGACATGGCACCTCTGTTACTACTCAATCCTTTAGATAGTTCAGTACAGGATTAGCTATAGCAGCTGTCTTTAGTGTAAGATCTATTGCAGGGGTAGGCAATCCTTTTTGATGGGGGGGTCCTTCCAAGAATATGTAAAGTGGTCAAGGGCCACCTTCTTCCAGGAAATTAATAGGGACAGTGATGGGTCTAGGACGGAGGCTGGGTCCAGAAGGGAGCCTGGAGTAAGGGACTAGGATACATGAGTGGGTGTGGTGTCTGAGAGGGAGTCTGGGTGAAGAAGGCAGTTGTGATCTGGGCCAAGGGACTGGGGTGCAGGAGGGGTTGCAGGGGTTTCGGTTGTGACTTAGGGCAGGAGGGGATTGTTACAGGGGACAGAAGACTAGGGTGAAGAGGTTTTGGCTGTGATCACGGGCCAGATCGGTCTGTGACCTGGGGCAGGGGTGCAGGAGGAGGGGCAGAAGGTTAGGGTTATGTGGGATGAGGGATCAGAGGTTTGGAAGGAGGGAGAGTCCAGGGGACCAGAGGCAGGCTCTGGCCAAGAGACTTACCCGGGCGACTCCTGGCCAGCAGCCTTGCAGGGCCCTGAGACAGGCTCTCTGCTTGCTGCATCCCCAGACCACTCAAAACTGGGGCCTCCTCCCTTTAGCCGTCTGCTCCAGATGCAGAGGGAAAAGAGGTTTTGTACACTGCTGCCACCCTCACAGCAAAATATCTGAGCTCCTGTTGGCTAGAAAACATGAACCAGCCAATGGGATCTGAGATATTTTGCAAGGGGGTGGGAGCAGCCTGCAAACCCTTGCTGCTCACTCCCACAGTGTGTCTACGCTTGCATTCCTCTTTTGAAAGAGGCATGCAAATGAGGTAAATTGAAAATGCAAATGACACATACATTTGCATATTCAGCACCTCATTTGCATATTCTAGTTTCAAAGAGCTTCTTTCGAAAGATGAAAGCCAGTGTAGATGCTGCTCTTTCGAAAGTAAACCCCATCTTTGAAATAATCCTTCTTCCCTTTATTTAAATTTTACTTTTGAAGGAGCAGCGTCTACACTGGCTTTCTTCTTTCGAAAGAAGTTCTTTTGAAATTAGAATATGCAAATGAAGTGCTGAATATACAAATGTATACCTCATTTGCATTTTCGATTTACCTAACGTAAGAACATAAGAATGGCCATACTGGGTCAGACCAAAGGTCCATCCAGCCCAGTATCCCGTCTGCTGACAGTGGCCAATGCCAGGTGCCCCAGAGAAGGAGAACAGAAGACAATGATCAAGTGATTTATCTCCTGCCATCCATCTCCTGCCCTTGTTCTGAAGGCTAGGGCACCATACTTTACCCCTGGCTAATAGCCATTTATGGACCTAACCTGCAAAAATTTATCGAGCTCTTTTTTAAACCCTAATAGAGTCCTGGCCTTCACAGCCTCCTCCGGCAAGGAGTTCCACAGGTTGACTGTGCGCTGTGTGAAGAAAAATTTCCTTTTATTAGTTTTGAACCTACTACCCATCAATTTCATTTGGTGTCCCCTAGTTCTTGTATTATGGGAAAAGGTAAATAATTTTTCTATATTCACTTTCTCCACACCATTCATGATTTTATATACCTCTATCATATCGCCCCTCAATCGCCTCTTTTCCAGACTGAAAAGTCCCAGTCTCTCTTTACCTTATTTGCATACCTCTTTTGAAAGAGGAATGCAAGTGGAGACACACACCCCCAGTTTGCACATCAGACAGCCACAGGGAGCAGGAAGCCACATAAAGCAGTGGCTGGCTGATAATTGCCTGAGGCTGTTCATGTGCTGGCTTTGGCAGCTTGGTGGGCCGTATCTGGCTCACATGCTGGATCTTGTTCACTCCTGATCTAGAGTGTCAGCTGATCTGGGGAGAGTGACTGCTCTATAGGGATGCAGAGCAAATGGAACGTAGCAGGGTTTTTGGTGTAGTAACCTTTTCTCACAAAGGCAAGCTTGCCTGGGCGGCAGGACACACCAGAGTGTGTAAGGGGACATGGTAAGGTTGTTAGAGTGATCCAGGAGCTCAGGTTTGTTGCTGGCTTGGTGAAATAGGGCACATCCATCAGTTTAGGGCATTAGCCCCACAGGTTGAGAGCCACTCCAGAAAGCATGACAGAGATAGGGAGGAATGTCTTATTTTGTTTCTATAGGGAGAGTGTAATTCTTGCAAATGAGAACTTCGCATCAATACTTTTCATCAACAACCGCATTTGTTCATAATAGTTTGCTCAAGTGTTTAGCTCAGTAGCATTACTGCTGGCTGGTCTTGTATTTTTGCTTTAAAGTACTGCACATATATCGAGATTTCTTTGTGCTCACTAGCTTGGAACGTGAACTGGGCAAATCATATAGCCTCATTAAATTCCAAGTGTATGGGACAATTCGATGCTGTATCTGCTGCACTAGAAATACTATTTTAACCTGCATTAAGGTTTTACTGCCACGCTAACAGGTGTCTTACTGGGAAAGTAGAAGTATTTTCAGCAGAGCCTTCTTCTGTTTAAAAAAGACGAGGAGCCAGTACTCAGCTGGCTCCCTGCCCCCACCCCAAGCCAATCCCATCGGTGGAGACCTGATGTGCCAGTACTCAGTACCCGCAGGTACCAGCGCAGAGAGAGACTAGAAAAGTAGTTTAGGATTTATACTATTTTCAGATGCCACAAGCAAGCGTGTTATGCCAGTGACTTTGCATGTTAACAACCTTTGTAATAAGACAATACAAAACTAACATGCAAGAAATAACACCAGATGGTGCTTGGAAAGGGTTAATGCAAAGCAACTGAACACCATGGGCAGTATTTCTGGACAGCTACCGTAGGTCTTTGGCTCACTGTGAACAACTCCTTTTGCTGCTTTTCCTGCTTGACCCCAGGATGTGGTGTATCTTCAAGGGAATGAAGGTGGATGCTCATTCTAAGCTTTGCTTTTGTGGCTGCTGTTTTCTCTGGGTTCAAAGCGATGCACATGGATTGCGCTAGCAGGTTTAACTTGAGCTGAGTGCCCGTGTGGGTCCCTGAAGACCAGGAGAGGGACATGATCCTCCCCAGGCAGGAGAAGCACTGCCTGTGCCTGTCAGCAATGGAGACGAGTCCATCGCAAGATGGGCAGGCATCCCAACGGCTTAAACTTGGCCACAAGTTGTAGTGGCCAGCATGAAGCCCCACTGAATGTGGGTAATGGAGAGGTTCTGCATCTTTGCTTTGGAAACATCCCATGAGTCGAAGAAGAAAATTAGTGAGAAAAGGGAAAACGTTCTGGCGCTCAAGAGAGCAGCAGGCTGCCACAGCCAGTGAGAGGGACCTGCTGGCTACCCTACCCTTCCTGTCCTTGCAAGGACACACAAAGAACAAGGTGCAAGTGTGGCTCTGATGGACACTCCTATTCAAAAGGCTTGTCTCGTATGTATGAGTTATATCCAAATCTCAAAGAAGAGCATTAATATGCCAGGTTAAACCCGGTCAGGAGGTGACTCAGGGAACACCCACTAAGGAGGGGAAAAGGGGAACAAACAACTGGATGACACATTACCAAAGCACAAAGTGAGTGGGTAAAGCAAAGAGCAAACATCACCCACCCCGGCTCTCATGGTCTCTGTTGCTAATCATTTCTGGGTGGAAAATGGTCCTCAACTCCAGCCAGCATCAGAGCAGCTCCCACACCCAGGCAGCACACAGGAGATCCGGAGGGCAGGTCTATGCCAGGGAAGAGAGTCGACCCTATATATGCAACCTCAGCTATGAGAAAAATGCACCTTAGGCCGACGTTCTCCAGTGTCCCCAAACGGGGAGGTCAACAGGAGAAACACTCCCATCAATTCTCCATGGCTGGATGGGGGTGCCCTCAGTGCTCAATTTAGCACATTCCTACTAGACGTGCTAAATTGCATGGTAGAGGACCGATCAGCACAGCATTGATGCTGGGGTAAGTGTAGGCATCTCCTGAAGAAGGTGGTGGCAGAGCACACTGATATAGCTGGGGACGGGTGCCCAGAGGAGAAAGAGGCAGCGATTGTGAGAGCACAAGAGGACCAGGCATAGAGGAGGTCAAGGATTTAACATGTACAATGGCGACATGGCAATGGGTGATGGTGCTAATATACGGAGTGTAGTAAGTACAGGCCCAGTATGAGGCCTTAAGGCCTGAACTAAAGTAATGGTCAAGACTTTGCTAACAGAAAGCAAAGTTCAGCTGTGAGCTAAAGGAACGCATTGCTCACAGAAGTTGGCGAGAAGAGGGTTGATGGTGCATAAACATATCTACCTAGCATACTGAAGTATGAACATGGTACCAGAACACCCTACCCTGGAACATTCCACAGATAAGAAAGAACAGGCCGACCCATCCCAATGACAGGGGCAAAAGGGTAATATGATGGATAGAGTTGTTTTGTTCGAACCAACATGTACAAGGTGAGACGCAGCACCTGACTACGTAGAAGGGTTGTACCTCAATACGTCAGGAGTGATGTGTAAATTGTTTGTACCTGTGTATAAAAAACGTAGTCCTGGGGTGTGGTCTGGGTCCGGCCGAGGGGGCAGTGGAAAGTCCTGCCACTGACTGAGCCGAGTCCATTGATTGTGGGTGCATATTTGTAGTATGCCCTGACTTAGACTAAGAAGTCTACAGGGAACTACTATTGTGTCCAATACGGCAATAAACCTGGCCGACGTGCCTTCGCACCTTACTAGACTCTGTGATCATTGGGGGTTCTCTTCGGGTCTGCTGTGTTGGCTACCTGCAGAGCTGGGGCAGCGCACAGAGGGAACACACGCATGCAGCCGAGTGATACCAACATTGGAGAGAGCAGAGCACCACACTGGTAGCATCTGACAACACGGAGCAGCAACCAACAGCAGTTACAATACGACGGACCACCATCATTCTGTTATATAGATATAATAGACTGATGCGGAGCTAGTCTATGGAAACTAAGCCACTCCGCATTGGACAGGGAAAGATGGAAGGAAATAGTGAGAGAGGCATCAGACACCAACAGGCCCTGAGCCCATGGTTATTGATGATGATGATGAGCATCAGGCTGTTGCCTTCGGATGGTCTTGTAACAAAGTATAGCTAACTTCAGCACATATTTTCTCCTTTATGATAGAAACATTAATGGTCTGGTAAATAACACTTAGATGCTCCAAGCCAGCTGTACATTACCTCTGTTTTGCTTTTTCATCCGGATGGTTGTTTTTTTAAAAGTTGCTGTAATATCATGATAAACTGAAAATAAAAATAATATTGTTACAGTACAAATCTCTAAAAATTATTCAGTTCCATTAAATTATTCAGTTCAATTAAATGACAGAATACCAGTAATGGAGCTCTGCTAAGGGAATTACAGCTTACTCTCCTTTAGGAACCTTAGCAGAAGAGCACAACTCATAACATTACTGATTCCACCTTACTTTGCAGAATGTTTGCATATGGTGAACACCTACACCTTTCCTGAGATAGTGGTAACAAACAAAAAAAGCTTCCACCTCCCGAAACCAAGAACCACTCAGCCTAAGATTTCTCCCCAAGCTTGGCTGTTCCTTGGGTTTCCCTGCCAGTTATCCACTGTCCCAAGTACTTGGTTGCTTTACTCAGACACAATTAAATCTTAGTTCTTGGCTGAAGTTAGTGTCTGGGGAACAGCAGCCCATATTGAGACCGAGCCAGGACTTCTCTTTGCTAATCTTCCTACAACTGTTGATTTGAGACTGAATGAATATAAAGAGTAAATGGATATTCATCCCAGATACTGGTGACTACTTCTGCACAGGAGCTGGCACAGAACTATCGGACACGATCAACGTGTCTAGTCAGAACAGGCTGGGCCTGAGACATAAGACTGCACTCTGAAGAAATGTAACAATACAAGCAGAATTATAATGCAATGCGTTTACGCAAGAAAAGATTAGTTAA
Organism: Carettochelys insculpta; assembly: GCF_033958435.1. Classification (NCBI taxonomy): domain Eukaryota; kingdom Metazoa; phylum Chordata; order Testudines; family Carettochelyidae; genus Carettochelys; species Carettochelys insculpta. The sequence continues at coordinate 1,029,414 of NC_134139.1, read as the reverse complement.
TATATTTGCTTTTGCATCAGCTGGCTGCAGGCTGATGTATTTGACAACAACTGGAAACTTTTAAAGTAGAAGTCTAAAAACCCCCAGAATACTTACTTGTGTGGTTTTGATATCGTTCTACATAGTGTAAATAATGAATTGCTTTGTTCTTTGCCTAGAAAAAAGAAACAAGCAAACTATTTCTTTGTACAAGAATTGACTGGAGTATCTCAAATCTGTAGCTATTAATCCAAACACAACTACATTCAGGAAAGAATAGCTACTTCTCATCCATCTTGATGTCCTACTGAATTTCAACAATTCTAATACAATAAAATGTTTTCAGCTAAACAGCTGCAGTCCCACCAAGAGTTAAGTGAAATCATAAAGAGTGGCACCACAGTTTAGTTACTGTATCATTATTTGATGACACCTGAGCTGGACATTATAACATATGAGCAGGATTCCTGGAAACCACATGTCACTCCTAGGAAAGGCCAGAGAAAGCAATTATGCTTCAGAGGACAAACACCCAAAAAAAACAAACAAACCAACCAACCCACAACCCTATGCTGACTAGGGTGCCTGAGCATGAGATATCTTAAACCGTAACCTGAAATTCCACAGACAAGGGGGGAAAAAAAAAAAAAAAAGAACACAAAACTCAAACTCAAACGAACACACACACATAAAACCACAACAACAGTAGAAAAAAAAAGTTAAATTTGAAATTAGAGTTTTTTAAAAAAAGATTTTTCCTTCTTTCAAAGATATTGCAACTCTGAAATGAAAGTAACTAAAAGGAAACTAATGGCCACACTGGGTCAGACGAAAGGTCCCTCTAGCCCAGTAGCTTGTCTTCTAACAGTGGCCAATCCCAGATGCCCCGGAGAGAGTGAACAGTACAGGTAATCATCAAAAACAAGCAGTCTCATGGCACCTCAGAGACCAACAAATATATTAGGTCATAAGTTTTTGTGGGTAAAACCCACTCTCAAATGATCCCTCCCCTGTCGCTGATTTCCAGCCTCTGAGAAACAGCAGCTAGGGACACCATTCCTTCCCATCCTGGCTAATAAGTATTGATGGACCTAAACTTCACGAATTTGTCTTGTTCTGGCAATAATATATATCCTGCTCATGCACTTTTGTATTGCAACAAGTCAACTTCAAGCAATAGTGGGTGTATCAATAGTACCCACTTTGGGACAACCATGAATAAGCGAGTGGAAGTGGACAATACAACATCCTACCAGCTTTTGTACTACTAAGATGAACAAAACTAATTCTATTGCATATAGGCACAACTCTAACAGGCTGTATTAAATACAGATATTTAAAAACATGTTTATATTCAGCAATTACAACAGGCATGAAATGTTTAGATTTACTTTTAATAAATACATACTTTTTTTAAAGCCGCCATTCTGTCATTTGCCTTCCCCACTGCAAAACCTGAGAGACACAAGTAGATGTGTTGTTATAAAAATACACAAATGTAAAACTGCTTACTCCTCTTACAGGGGTACAGAGAAAGATATGTGATTAAACACCTCCTTTCCATTTCCCTAACCTCACTCTTGGTATTTCCACTCCACAGAGCTAGATATGTGAAAGAAACGGACCAGAAAAAGATCCATTAATAAAAATGTAAGATTTACAAATATCTAACAGCTGTCTGAGGTTCTGTTGTATCAAAGTCAAGTTAGATTGGCAAAGGAAAGACATTTCCTGCACCCACTCGTTCTAAAGGAGCACTCTCACTTCAGTGTTGTGTCCAAGGGATGCCCTTTTTTAGGAAGAACTTCAAGACACATGTCAACTTTTTGTAGGCAGGGGAAACGGAAAACAAAGACAGGCATAATGACTACAACAATATTAAAAAAAAAAAGCAGGACTATGAAACAAGAGGTAAGCATGGCTAAGTAGCAAGGGAACTGTACAGAGCCGAATATGGAAATCAAGTTTTACCAACAGAGAGAAGTAGCAACAAAGCACAGAAAGACCAAAAATGCTGAATCTTCATTTTACATTCTAAGTACATGCTGGTACCACAGTTAATACAGAACAAAGTTAGTAATAGATCCTCACTGAACTCCTGGATCTGTTCATAGTTATTATTAGTTCGGTAGCAGCACTCAATAGACAATGCTTGTCCCAAAGAGCATAGCACTAGCTTAAGAGAAGACAACTGAGCATGACAAGAGAGAGTGCAGGTTATACGCTATGTTACTGTAACGTAGGCTGGCAGCGTGCACAAGTCATGGCTCCAAAGTAATGGTTTGGGATATTTCAGTGCTTTACTGTTGCTTTGGAAGGTGACAGCTTTGTAACTGCTTTAGGACCTCATCCAAAGCCCATTAAAATCAAATCGTCAGTTGACTTCTTGAAGCAGGCTACAGGACCGTGGACTCTCAGGGGCACGGGTAGAATGGAAAAAAAATGTGTGGCGATAGGCATGGAAGAAGTGAATAATCTGATTGAAGTTGGCCTCGTGGACACAGAAAATTGTACAGTCACAATCTCGTTCCAAAGAGCCTTAATTCTGAGCAGATGTCATGGATGCACCTTAACACAGGCACTTCCTGACTTGTGGACTTTGCTACCTTAACACTCATGTAGTGTAGTTCTGTGGTTGTATATCACACACGTACATGACAAGGTTGAAAAGTCAAGGTCTGAAAAGGCAGAAAATGCCAGAACAATGGCACTGTGGTGCACAAGCATTATGGAACAATCTTTAATTGAATGATCACATACTATGTTCAATGTGGAAGGTTAGAACTTTTCCAAGGAAAGGCTCTTAGAATATTTCAACATGGACGAACCCAAGTACTTTCCTTTACGTTTGTCCTCAGAAGTGGCTGAAGAACTTTGGCTGTAATTTTCAAAACAATATTCGACCTGAGACAGACACTGAGCATGGAAAATTTCATCCTAAACAGTTAGAGTCTAGCCAAGTTATAAGCAACTGAAAACAGAGACCCATCAAGCAACCTTAATAGGTTTTGCTTGCTGCTCTGCCCATAATAAAGCAAGACTATTTCTGTGAAGTGAGCTCATTGCATAGGTCTCCAAAATTGAACTGCTTTTATTGCAGCCATAGAACAAAGCAAATCAGATGTAATGGCTGCTGTCACACTTACAATATGCTCCAGCCCTCCTACCTACTTCTTGCTATCTAAAGGCATTTTGGCCTTTTGGGGAGGAAACAAAAGAAAACTTTTTTATGAAGAAAGCTCTACTTTTAAGAATGCTTGTTAAATAAAGCTAGTCTAGTGCACACAAGGTTAATTCTTTTATAATATAATTTAAAAAGAGTCAAGCTGAATGGCTAACTCCCCTGAGATACTAACAGAGGTAGCTGTCTTAGTCTGTACTCTAACAAAACAAACCAGCAGTAACGTAGCACTTTAAAGACTAACAAAATAACTTATTAGGTGATGAGCTTTCGTGGGAGAGACCCACTTCTTCAGATCTATATCTATAACCACCAGTTCTATAAATCTGAAAAAGTGGGTCTGTCCCACAAAAGCTCATCACCTAATAAATTACCCTGTTAGTCTTTGAAATGGTACATAAAGTGCTGGTTTGTTCCCCCTGAGATACACCCGGCAAAGAATAAATAATAATCTCAATGTAACAAAGGGCAGCTGTGCAGGTTGTGCAAAAAGCTAAGTCTGTCTAGTATTACTCTGTATTAGTATCATTGGTGTAGTATTATTAGTCTATCTAATATTACTTTGTCCTCACAATCTAGTCCAAAGCTTCAAACATCTCATATAACCTTGGCTACTGAAGTGAGCAGGTACTTATAAATGACATGGCTGCATTACACTTTTGTAACTGAAACAGAAACTTTATACAGATGAAACTTGCATTTATTTAGAGAGTATGTGTCATTTTCTGACTCAACCAGACATTCCCAGTGTAAGTTTACTGGCTGCTGGAATCTAAGTTTTAAAATATAAAGTGAAAATATGTGTTCATAGGCACAGCAGCCTTATGGGATACTTTCACTTTCTTTTATATTAAAATGTGCAATAAAGATTACTCTAATTTATTTTTCTCTTTTAAAAATGTATTTTGTTGTGGAAAAGCAATTGGGCTAAGACGACTTGTCCACAGAAGAAACATAGTGGTTTAGTTAAAGTACTACAGCACCCTACTGCACAGATAAAAGGTGTACAACAACAGTGACATCAGCACAAAGGGGAGTTTGTTTTCTTAGGTCTCCCTTTCTTAGTGGCTTTAACTGTTCTAATGGGAATATTTCTTTAGCCATTTTAATTATCACAGAAAGGTTAAGACATGGCTTTTCAGGATGCATGGCAGTTGATTCCGCAGACACCCGTGAAGGACTGGACAAACTGCCATTTCCTATCCTACGTAATTTTAGCAGAAGGTTTATTCTCCAGTCCAGCTCAGGCAGCAGGTGCTTAAGTGTTAACAAACCTCTGGCGGATTTCAACGCTTGTACCCTTATTAATTAAATTACTCCTTCTTCTATGTTTAATCCAATTATGAAGACATCAGAAAGCATCAGAACCATGTCTACACTGGGGTCCCATCAACGCTAACACTGGGTCAGCTGAACTGGTGGGATATTTTGCCTAAAATTCTCTCACTTGCATATGGCCACAAAGCGATATTTAATACACTAGATATTATCCCTTTTTGTTTGCAAAGATGATGTATGTGCAACCAGGCCTTCTCTAACTTAAAACTGCTAATGTCTCCTTTGAAGAAGGAATCCTTTTCATGACATTAATCCAGCATTTCCAAAACATTTGAAAGCTAAATTCCACTCTGAGGAAAATTAAGCCAGCTCACATCCTTCTAGCCAGCCCCTAGTTTTCCTTTCTTTTTCGTATTGAAAAGCTTGTAAAAACTTGTCTTCAAATGCACCTGCCCACAGCCAATAATTATTAGACTTAACAATTTCATGTTTCTATTTTTTTCAGTTTGCTTTGTGCAACTGACAGCACTTTATCTACAGTTCATTTCGCTGATGCCCTAATACATAGTAATTTTCTTCCATGTTGAAGAAACCGATATAAATATCTGAAGGGAAGAAGAAAAACAAAAATGGTAAAACCCTAAGCGGCTGACGTCAATGGAAGTTTTGCCATCGATTACAACAGTCCCAGAGTTTTATCCAACTATTATATTTTTCCATAAAATTCCTGGATGTTCTTATTTAAAGGGAAATCCTTCAGAAACTGGATATTTCTTAAAGTAAATTTCTACAAAGTACAAAGCTTATTGTGAGCAGGAAGGGAGCTTTGAACATGTTATAACTTACGCTACATTAAAGTTTTTTTCCTTATCAGGATAACCCAAGTAGCTGGGAATATCCTTTGTAAAATCAGTCATTAAATTTCAGCCAAAAGAAATAATACTTCAGACAGATTATATTGAGGAATGGGGCAAGAAAAAACAAAAAGGTGCCCGGGATAGGAGTTTGTTTCTACCCGGGAGGGGAAAAAACCCGTAACACTCACAAGGGTACATAAGAACATAAGAACATAAGAATGGCCATACTGGGTCAGACCAAAGGTCCATCAAGCCCAGCATCCCATCTGCCGACGGTGGCCAATGCCAGGTGCCCCAGGGAGGAGAACAGAAGACAAGTGATTTATCTCCTGCCATCCATCTCCTGCCCTTGTTATGAAGGCTAGGGCACCATACTTTATCCCTATCTAATAGCCATTTATGGACCTGACCTGCAAAAATTTATCAAGCTCTTTTTTAAACCCTAATAGAGTCCTGGCCTTCACAGCCTCCTCGGGCAAGGAGTTCCACAGGTTGACTGTGCGCTGTGTGAAGAAAAATTTCCTTTTATTAGTTTTGAACCTACTACCCATCAATTTCATTTGGTGTCCCCTAGTTCTTGTATTATGGGAAAAGGTAAATAATTTTTCTATATTCACTTTCTCCACACCATTCATGATTTTATATACCTCTATCATATCGCCCCTCAATCGCCTCTTTTCCAAACTGAAAAGTCCCAGTCTCTCTAGCCTCTCCCCATATGGGACCCTTTCCAAGCCCCTAATCATCTTAGTCGCCCTTTTCTGAACCTTTTCTAATGCCAATATATCTTTTTTGAGGTGAGGAGACCACATCTGCACGCAGTACTCGAGATGTGGGCGTACCATAGTTTTATATAGGGGAAGTATGATATCTTTTGTCTTATTATCGATCCCTTTTTTAATAATTCCTAACATCCTATTTGCCTTACTAACTGCCGCTGCACACTGCGTGGATGTCTTCAGAGAACTATCCACTATAACTCCAAGATCCCTTTCCTGATCTGTCGTAGCTAAATTTGACCCCATCATGTAGTACGTGTAATTTGGGTTATTTTTTCCAACATGCATTACCTTACACTTACCCACATTAAATTTCATTTGCCATTTTGCTGCCCAATCACTCAGTTTGCTGAGATCTTTTTGTAGTTCTTCACAATCCCTTTTGCTTTTGACTGTCCTGAACAACTTGGTGTCATCTGCAAACTTTGCCACCTCACTGCTTACCTCATTTTCTAGATCATTGATCTGTCCTGATCCGCCCCTGTCCCCTGCTCTCCCCGGGTCATACATTGGTTACAGAAAGTGTGACATTTATGACAGAAGTTAAAAGCTCTTTCAAAAAATGGACATTCGTATTAGTTTGGTCTCTCTTTCTTAGTGTCTTTAATTGTTCTAATGGCCACTCCGAGGTTTGGAGGTCCTTTCCAATAATAGCTGTGATGTCCCAAAACAAAAAGGAAGAAATATGCTAGTGATAGAGGTTTTGTCCTTCAGGAATTAAGAGTGGCTGTTATAACTGATTTTTATACTCTGCTCTTACTAGTATATTACTTTGTTTTGTGTAAAAGATAACAGAAGAGACTTTTTTTGTAATCATCACTGATTGTACATTCCCATTGTAAACCTTGATTCTGCTGTTCTCTCTCTTGGTGTATTTATGTGTATGTTAAAATTCCCCCATTCCCAAAACGAATGTTACTTAGAAACCATCAGATTAGAACATCCCTTGAAACAACATAGTTCTACCCCAACCATTATTCACTTGGCATCTTTCAAATACATTACAGTTACACTTACCTGCTGCTCCATTTCCGTTTCCAACAACCACTAGGGCACTAACTGATTTTTTTCTTCCTTCTTTTGCTGTCATATTAAATACATTTTTGACCTGATGGGAAAAAAACAGAGCAGACTGCTATTAGACACTGTCTCCTTAAAAGAGAGTCACTTTACCAAGATGACACATGTATAAGAGAAAGACCTCAGACATGACGGATAACAAGAAAATTTTCTACAGGCATGTTAGCAAGAAGAAGGTGATCAGAGAGGGTGTGGGGCCCCTACTGGATGAGGGAGGTAACCCAGTGACAGATGATGTAGGGAAAGCTGAAATACTTAATGCTTTCTTTGCCCTCTGTCTTCACAGACAAGGACAGCTCCCAGCCTAATGTGATAAGTGATGCACTGTGGGATGAAGGTGGACAGCCTTTGGTGGGGAAAGAACGGGTTGGGAGCTATCTAAAAAAAGTTAAACGTACATAAATCCATGGGCCTGGACCTAATTTATCCGAGGGTTCTGAGGGAGTTGGTGTATGTCGTTGATGAGCCCTTGGCCATTACCTTTGAAAAGTCGTGGAGATCAGGAGACATCCTGGATGATTGGAAAAAGGCAAATGTAGTGCCCATCTTTATAAAAGGGAGGAAGGATGATCCAGGGCTCCTCAAGGACGTCATTTTGAGGCACTTGGAGGAGGGGAGAGTGATCAGGAATACTCAGCATGGAGTCATGAAGGGCAAGTCATGCCTGACCAATCTGATTAGTTTCTACGATGAGATAACTAGCTCTGTGGATAGGGGGAAAAAAATCAATGGATGTGATTTATCTTGACTTTAACAAAGCTTTTGATAAGGTCTCCCACAATACTCTTGTCAGCAAGTTAAAGGAATGTGGATTGGATAAATGGACAGTAAAATGGATGGAAAGCTGGCTAGAAGGTTGGGCCCAGAGAGTAGTGATCAACAGCTCGATGTCGAGATGGCAGTCGGTTTCTGGTGGAGCGCCCCCAAGGTTCAGTTCTGGGTCCTGTTCTGTTCAATGTATTTATCAATGACCTGAATGAGGCGTTGGATTGCACCCTCAGCAAGTTTGTGGATGACGCTAAGCTCGGGGGAGAGGTAGATATGCTGGAGGGTAGGCATAGGGTCCAGAGTGACAGACAAATTGGAAGACTGGGCTGCAAGAAATCTGATGAGGTTCAACAAGGACAAGTGCAGAGTCCTGCATTTGAGCCAGAAGAATCCCAAGCACTGTTACAGGCTGGGGTCCAGCTGGCTCAGTAGTAGTTCTGCAGAAAAGCACCTGGGAGTGGTAGTGGATGAGAAGCTGGACATGAGTCAGCAGCGTGCAGTTGTAGCCAAGAAGGCTAATGGCATATTAGGTTGCATCAACAGGAGCGTTGTCAGTAGATCCAGAGAAGTGATTATTCCTCTTTATTCGGCTTTGGTGAGGCCGCATCTGGAGTACTGTGTCCAGTTCTGGGCCCCAATTATACGAAGGATATGGATACACTGGAGAGGGTCCAGTGGAGAGCGACCAAAATAATTAGGGGGCTGGAGCATATGACGTATGAAGAAAGGCTGAGGGAATTGGGTCTGTTTAGTCTGCAGAAGAGAAGACTGAGGGGGGACTTGATAACAGCCTTCAGCTTACTGAAGGGAGGTTGCAAAGAGGCTGGAGAGAGGCTGTTCACAGTGGTCACGGATGCCAGAACGTGGAACAATGGTCTCAAGTTGCGGTTGGAAAGGTCCAGGTTGAACATTAGGAAAAACTTTTTCACTAGGAGGGTGGTGAAGCATTGGAATGGTCTACCCAGGGAAGTAGTGGAGTCTCCATCCCTGGAGGTGTTTAAGTCTTGCCTCAACAAAGCCTTGGCTGTGCTGATCTGATGGGTTTGGTTCTGCCTAGGTCAGGGGGCTGGATTTGATGGCTTTTTTAGGTCTCTTCCAGCTCTATTGTTCTATGATTCTATGATCACATTTTTGTGAAAGAATATTATATGGAGTGGGAGCAGATTTTAAGGCATGAAGATTTAAGTTTGCTAAAAATCCTGTTATTGTATTACCTAGTGTACAGCATAAGCATTACAGTGTGGCTTCACTAAAGTAAAACAAACATTACCTGTGATCTCTGTTCTGTTTAGCTGCATAATAAATGAACATTCCATATTATGATCACCTTCACACTTCACACCCTCACAGCAAAGAAAGAAAATGTAAGGAGATGTTTACATCTTGCTTCCCACCTCAAAGAGACATTTTACAAGCTCTCTAATATAAAATGCTAAAGGCAGGTTATTGGTTTATGCCATTTGAAGACAGGGATCCCAAACTACTTACTGAGGCAGTGGGAACTAATCTGATCTCCAGGGCTAAAGGTACTAAATACAAAATCTTCAAATGCTTCCAGATAGAATGAAAATGCCATTTATTCTGCAATAGCAGGACACAAAAATCCCAAGGGGAAAATACAGCCTTGTGGCTATATACAACAACGAAATCCAGGAGAGCTGTATCTGCTTCCTGGCTCTGCCACAGTCCTCCTCTCTCGTGAAATTGCTTCATGCTCGTGCCCAAGTTCCCATGTGTAAAATGGAGTCATAGTTCTTTTCTACCACCTTTTGCTACTTGACGTTTTGAAAATCACTTGCTGGTATTTCCTAAATATCTCAGTATTCCCATATTGCACAGACAATTTTCTTAGCTGTTCATTTACCAAATAGACCAGGTGGGAAAAATATGGCCCACAGGCTGGATCTGGCCTACCACTTTCCCAGGGCCCTGAGGGACCTCCAGGCCGTCTTTTTGCCTGCTCTGCCCCTGCAAGCTGTGCAATGTACCCAGCTGCAAGGGCCACATGCTCTCCGCACACCGTTGGGGGGGTGCCCCTGCCTCCAATACAATCTCACAGCTCCCGTTGGATAGAAACTGGCCAATGGGAACTGCCTGGCCATGCTTGCAGTGCAGGAAGCATGTGGAGGGGCCCCTCCTAAGGGGTATGCAGTGAGCAGAGAGGCACACAGCCTGTGCAGCTGGCTGCTTTGACCAGCATGTGGGCGTGTGGTAGGCAGAGAGCTTGACTGAGGGCTCTGCTGGGCTGGGAGTAACTTAAGGTAAGTGCGTTCCAAACACAGCCTGTATCTGGCACCCCACACTGTCCCACACCCCAATTCCCTGACCCAGATCACAACCCAAGCCCTCTGCATCCCTGCTCCTGAATCCACATCTCCTCCCAGACCCTGCACCCTCCTGTACACCTCAATCCCCTGCTCCAGATCACAACCCCTTCCTGCCCTAGGTCACAGACCAAATGCCTGCAGCCCTTCATGCATTCCTGCTTCCTGAACCTGTTCTTCCCCCTACAACATCCCTTCCTCTAGGGCCAAGATTTTCTCCTGCACCCACGCACCCTCCTGGACCCCAATCCTCTGCCCCAAGTCATAACACCCTCCCAGACCAAACCCCCCCTGCTGCACCCCAGTCCTCTATCCCTTCTGTATCCAACCTTGGTCCCAGACTTCGCATCCTCTCCATTAATATCACAGAAAAGTGCAGCCCTTGACCACCTGCCAAATTCTTGCCCACCTCTGACATATGCTTTTCCCTTTTCCTTTTGAAAACAAGGGACGGGCAGGAAGAAATACCCTGTGCTAGAGTATGCTTTCTGGAAACACCAGTATGATTCCTTTACAGTATAGCTCTAATAGCTGAATTACCATTAAGAAAGCACATTTCAGAAGTCTAATCCTTTTAATAATTGCATAACTGTCTCAAGAAGTCAGTCTTGGAGCAGCAGCATCTGGGTGAGGATTTTCAAAAAGCACACAGCATTGGCTTCCATGAGAACAGATAAAGTGGACAGCGAGAACTTCTGAAACTCACACCACTGGTTTTCATTATAGTAATTGTTAAATTCAACACACACACACACACACACACACACACACACATTCACATTCTAGAAATGCATCATATTTTCATTCTCTAAGCATTACTAACACACACACATGAAACCCTGCAAATATCCAGAATGACTGAAAACAAGCTGAAAAAGAATGAAAGGTACACCTCAGCCCCTCCTAATCTGTGTGTCATGTCTCCTGTGTGCTACAATACTTCCATCTAATTCTGGCCGTTCGGTTTAGTGAATAGGCATTAATGACCTGTGACATACAGCAGGTCACACCAGGTGATCCAGTGTTCCCTTGTAGCCTCAAAAGCTATGACTACAAAAGCTGCTCTTCAAGCTGTACCTAAAACAAACCTTACACCACATTCTTCACATGTACCCGTACAGATACCAAGGAATACACAATCTCAAAAAGATGGAGCTCTGGGATTACACAGATCTATGAAGACCTTGCTTTAGTCCCTCATCCAGGAGGTGGCAATCACGACACATGGAATTGGCTCCTTCAGAAGAGCAATTTTGAAAACTACTTGTCAGCTGTTTCTGAGCAGGTCTGAAGGAAAACGTGTTCAGTCACCCATCCGAATCACAGAAATCACATCTCCCTTAAAACTCTGTAAAGGCCTTTCCAGTCCTCATTAATGTGCAGAAACAATCATGACTGTTAAAACAGTAGTGTCCTTAGAGTCTACCTTCCTCCCTTTGCCTCATTAAATCAAAAAACAGCCCACTTCCCTGGAACATAGTCTGCAGTAATTCCTTTCTATGGAGGAATTAGACTATGCAGCTGAAAGCACATCATTATAATACAATAGAATTAATTAATACAGAATTAACCGCTTCCCACTTTTATAAACAGCACAGCTCAAAAAAGTGACTGAAATCAAGCCTCAGTTCCCCTTACTAACTAGGCCTTGATTCAGTCCCATTTAATGCTAACCTTAAAATCTGTAAATTGACATATGTGCAACCTTAGTCACAGCGTTATGTATCTTGAACTGATTCTCCTCACTTTATTCATTATTCAGTGCTAACAAATTTAAATTCAACCCTTGAGAGATATGGGAAAAAGGAAAAAAACAAAAAAACAAAAAAAAAAACAAAAAACACCACACCCTAAACCCCAGAGCACTACTTTGAAACCAAACCAAACCACATGAAATATTCATTATAAAAAGGAAGGAAAGGCAACCGTTTCAGTGGAGGAGGAAGGGCTGTACAAATCAGGATGCTGTAGCCTAAAAGGAGCCACAGAGGGGCTGTGCTAGTCGAATGCTGAGAGCCCTCCTATGCCTTCCTACAATTACCCCTGTGCACCCAGGAGAGAGGCGTTCACCCACAATTCTCCAGGAAAGACTGTCTCAGCTTAGTGCAGCTGTAACAACCGTACAACGTGCCCACGCTAATTCTAGAGCAGCGATGGGCACCGAGCGGAGTGAGTGGGCTGCTTGAGTGACCCTCTTCCTTCTCAGTAGGCTGCAGCAGCACCACAAATCCACTGACCTGTGTGCATGCTGTCCCCGCTCCTTCAGCTGATTCGTGGCACTCCAGCAGTGGGAAGGAGCAGCAGGAGTGGGGACAGAGCACAAGCAAGGCAATTTGTGGCACTTAGAAAGTACTGGGAGGGAGGGGGAGACTCCGGTGCCCCAGTGTGTGAGAGACATTGTCTACCAGATACATTAAAATGCATGTTCTCTGTTTTTAAATAAACACATCCTAATTATTGCTGGGTGGCTCAAGGTTAATTGAAACAATGACCTTTAAATACTAATTTACATTACAATAACATTCTTTCATAGCATATAGAAAATTTATTTCTAATCAAAGACAAAGACCTGAATGATTAGAAAAATACAGCTTTTGTTAGTGCACTCATCCCTCGTTAAACAAGTACTTCATTTACAAGTACTTGCTTAAAGGAGGGACACACTCACCTACCTTCGTTCACTCCACGAGTGAACTTCCCCTGTTCATACGAGCCTTACCCCCTTCCCGCGGCTCCAACACCCCTAGTCTGACCCCTCCCCCACCAGCCCCAACCTGCTGCAGCCTGACCCCCTGCTGGTCCCCGCCGCCTGACACCCCCCTCACCACAGCCCTAAACCGTGGCAGCCAGTCCCCCTTAACAGCCCCACAGCCTGAAGCCCCCTGCTGCCTGTACGCCCCTGTGGGCCCCGCAGACTGACCCCATGGCTTCCTGTACACCCCCAGGCCCCGTAGCATGACACCCCTGCCGGCACCGCGGCCAGACCCTGCTTGTACCCCCCCACGGCCAGGCCCGCCCCGCCCCCCAAGTCTGTACCCCCGTGGCCACCTGTGCCCCTCGCGCCCCGCTGCCAGACGCCCCCCAGCAGATGCCTGCCCCATGGCCCCAAACAGCGGCAGCCAGACCCCCTTATCGGCCCGCAGCCAGACCCACCCTGCTGCCTGACCCCAAACCGCGGCAGCCTGAACCCCCACAACTCCCCACCAGATTTTAACCCTCCCTCCTGCTCACAGCCACAAACTACCCCCAGCCTTTAACCCTCCCCAACCCAAAGGTCACTCACCTTTCAAAAGCAGCACCACCTGCTGCCACTCCTTCCCCAAGGTGGGAGCCCTAGGAACTAATCAGAGGCTTCTACGTGTAATTTAACAGGAATTTAGTGTCCCTCTTACAAGTTTCTGCCTACCAGCAGAAAGCTGGGAACCAATTGTGCTCGTTTAGCGAGGGATGAGTGTGCTGTTACGTAGATCATGCATAAGGGTGCTGTGTAGCAGTCTTCTCCATGCTTCCCCGGCTGTACTGCCACATGTGCAGCTCTGCTCACTGGCGCTGACATGCTACCAGCGGCGACTGGCTTTTTAGCCACAGAGCAGGTTTGAACCCGTTCTGAGCAGAGAACATGCTGATTAAAATAATGGAGTTTGGCCACTGTTGCTTCCATCAGTGCAACAGAACCCCTGACAGACAAAGTGTGGGAAACAGGGAACTTTTGGCATGTGCCATTAGTGTCCACACTGGCCAGTCTGCATGAAACGTGTTGACATGCATGAGGATTTACACCCATTGTAGTCCAACCTAACGCAGACGAGCTTTTGTCACACCAAAGTCCATATACAGACTGCAACACTTACATGTTTGCACTCTACCATATACACGGTGGGCTTCTTACTTTAGTGTTTTATTGTTAATATCCTTGTGTTACTTCCCAAGGGTTTTATTTTCCTGTAGTGTATTAGGTATATTCTGGGTATCAAAGTGCTTATTCAAATACCTACCTCCCTGAAAGTAACCCTCTGAAACATAAGCCAATGGTTAGAAAAGAAACGTCACTACACTTTGCTGTAAATGTCAGATTTCTATCTCGCTGGAAAGAATACTATGGCCGTGTCTACACTAGCCCCAAACTTCGAAATGGCCACGCAAATGGCCATTTCGAAGTTTACTAATGAAGCGCTGAAATCCATGTTCAGCGCTTCATTAGCATGCGGGCGGCCGCGGCACTTCAAAATTGACACAGCTCGCCGCTGTGCGGCTCGTCCCAATGGGGGTCCTTTTCGAAAGGACCCTGCCTACTTCGAAGTCCCCTTATTCCCATGAGCTCCTGGGGACTACAATAAGGGGACTTCGAAGTAGGCGGGGTCCTTTCGAAAAGGAGCCCCGTCAGGATGAGCCATGCAGAGGCGAGGCACGTCAATTTCGAAGTGCCGTGGCCACCCGCATGCTAATGAAGCACTGAATATGCATTTCAGCGCTTCATTAGTAAACTTCGAAATGGCCATTTGCGTGGCCATTTTGAAGTTTGGGGCTAGTGTAGACATAGTCTACATGTGGAAAGAATCCAACATTTTGGAGGGTTGCATTATTGAGCTGGGACCCAGCTACAAGGCGGCTAAATTCTTCAAGTGAACTGACAATGATTAAGAGAGGAAACAAAAACTGAGAACAAGAGGAAATGACCCAGTGCTTTTTTTATGTCAGTACTGAGTACCGGCACCTCAGCAACCCCAGCCAAAGGATTGGTTGGGGAGGAGGGCAGGGAACCAGCAGAGTACCGGGTCCTCTTTTTAAAAATTAATTTATTATTATTATTATTATTATTATACAAACAACAAAGGCACTGAAATAACCAAAAGGCACTCTGAGTTTCCATAAATGGTAGAGGCAGCTTCATTGTCAAGCAAAATACAGTAAAATTCCTTTACTCTGGCATGTCTGGGACCGGACAGGTGCCAGATTACCAAATTTTCTGGACTATTGGATGTCACCACTCCGTGCTCCTGCAGCTTCTTTGCTACCCCCGGGCATCCCCAGCTGCAGTTCACCACCCCTGCGCTCCTCCAGCATCTCTGCAAATCTGGGTTCATAGCTAGGGAAAGTGAGGTACAAGGAGGAGCTTCAGTCTAGCTCCAACTCATACAGGAGAGTCAGGTCGAGAAGCCACCACTTATGACACCCTGCCCTATACTCTAACACTCAGAGAAGGCCCTTGTTTCTTTGTGATGACCTCTGGGCTAGCTCACCAGAAACCTTAATTTATGCTTCGGGAGAAGTTAAATACTTTTTCTAAACGTCATCACCTTCAAATAGCACTGTTCTCTTTCAGCGGCTAAACAAAGCCAGTGGTCACAGGAGGCTAACACTGTGCAGGTCACAAAATATTTGTAAAGCTGCATCTTTGTTCATAAAAAGGCTCTCTCAAAGCAGCACATCTAAATTCCAGAGAACTGCTGACAACAGCAGGGTAAATGCAGGACACACTCAAACAGCCTTGCAAGTTAGCTTTCATCCTGACAGCAGCTCAGGGTGATGCTGAATGACAGAAATGGACATTGCATACAAATGAAGCACTGGGTATGCCATCTATTTAAAGTATGAATACTAACAGCTTGTTTATTTCAAAGCCCATACTCCTGACTATATAAGTGATGGGACTCAATTATCTACTTCAGTTCATAGCTAAACAAAACAGCAGTCATATAGCACTTTAAAAAGACTAACAAAATATTTTATTTGATGAGCTTTCATGGGACAGACCCACTTCTTCATCATTAAAGACCTACAACCTAACCTAAATCAGGATGCCACAGTCCAGAAGGCCCTCGGTGCCAGGCCTCTTCTCTCCTATAGCCATCCTCCCAACCTCATGAGGATTCTCACTAGCAACCACAGGCTAAACCACAGTAATACTAACCCTGAAGCTTTTCCTTGCAACAAGCCCCATTGCCAGCTTTGTCCACACACAGAGCAGCCATAAGAGAGGGTGCAATCTATTTTGTTGCTTCAGAGGAGCTCCACCTGGGCAGTAAGAGACCAGTGAGAAAAGTGAGATAATGCCTCTCCCAATCCCCAGCAGTGCTGAGAGGAGAGTTCCTGACTTGGCAGCAGGTGCTTCCATTCCATACAGAGCTGTACAGAGAGCACAAAGAAGCCGGTACAGGGCTCAGCTGAACGAGTACAAAAGGGGATGATGCTTTCTTGTGCCCTTTTCATTTTGGCTGCTTGAGTAACTGCCCAACTAGGGGACAGAAAGGACATTTCTTACCACATATAATTTTGGATCTTTTAAACCACAAGTCAGCCTGTCAGGGTGGCTCCCTTTAGTGAGTTTTTGACCTCTCTAAGGGGCCTTGGTTTACTTGCAATGAAATGAGGCCTCAGCAGAGGTTCACTGACTCATTACTTTCTGCTTAAGTATAAAATAGTGGAACTACAAGCAAGCGATGCTAAGGAGTGAGACAGCATGTCACCACCTTGGGGTGCTCCAGCACTTGGGCTCCTCTTGCACAAGGGCTGTCCATCACACACAGGTGAACCATCACAAAGTGAGATAACCTTCCACGTGTCTTACATTGGCAGTGTCTCAAGGAGCTCAACAAGGACTCAAGGGTAGCTACACACCTGTTCTTCTGGACTGCTCTCCTGAACAGCTAGCACTGGGTACTTATCTTTGCTTACTAGCTAAGACCTATTGGACCACAAATTCATGTCAGTTTCTCTCGAAGTATGAGTGCTCTGGTGGGGGGGGGAGAGGGAGAGCCACTGGAGGGGGAATGGAGGTGGAGAGGGGGAAATCCTAAACAGATCAGGTGCCATGACCAACATGTCAGGTGAATTTATTCCCAGGAACGTGGTCTGTTTACTTCAGGCAACAACTTAGGGACAAGAATTGCCTTTACAAAAGGAAAAGATGACATGAAAGTATTAAGTCAAAGGGAACATTTGCTCATCCCTCTTCCTTTGGGGGAAACCAGACGGAGTTTAACTGTCTAGCAATTGTTATAACCCAGAAAAACAAGCATGAAATTCTGCACTGAGTGCTGTAAAATATGACAATGTGCAGAATGACTATATCTAGTATATGATTTATTGATTATATCACTGTCTATGGTGACTCCTCAGTTAGTTTACTCACAATAAAGATGAAATACCTTCAGAAAGCAAATTCAGCAAAACTTCATAAGGGCTAAGTGAATTAAAACTCAGTGAAGCAACTCTTTGGGCATGCATCATCCATCTAAATAAAGCAAAAAACTATTTTGTGAAACCCTACAAACCATCACAAAACTTTACTCAAGGTATTTCAAATAAGTCATGTTGGCTGGCAATCAGTGCAGACTAAATATTTGTGAACTTTTATAAATATATAGACTTTTCCTTAGGGAAAAATTAGAATGGAAAAATTCTAGTATTATTTCACCACCTATCAGTAAAGAATTTGTCAGTGTTTCTATAATAGAACTCCCTGTCCACACCTGGAAACAACTACTGAAGTACACCTGAGGTGCAAATCAATTCTAAAATGCTTCCAACACTGATGCTGTGGATCTTCAAAATTCCTCACTTGAAACAGAAAAGGAAGAAGCATGGTCTAGTGGCTCATTATCATTGTGAGGAAAGAGCATGTGTGTGGGCAGGCTTTCAAACCTAGTGAGGAGGGCTTTAAACTAGGTGCATCAGGGGATGGTGACAAGCCCCAAGATGAGTGGGGAAGTAAAAAGGAACAACAAAGGAGGACCACTCATTCAAAAAGGAGAAAGTAGGCCACTCCCTTAACTATCCGTTTGTACATAAATGCAAGAAGCCTGGGAAACAAACAGGAAAGAATTAGAGGCCCTGGCACAGTAAAAGTAGTATGAGGTAACTGGAGTAACAGAGACTTGGTGGGATGACTCGCATAACTGGTGCACTGTCATGGAAGTGCATAAACTGTTCAGCAAGGAAAGGAAGGGGAGAAAAGGAGGAGTTGCGATGTATGTGACAGAGCAGTATCATTCCTCAGAACAGCAATATATGGAGGGAGGAAAGCCAGTTGAGAGTGTCTGGTTAAACTTAGAGGTGGAAGCAACAGAGGTGATGATGTAGTTGGTGTCTGCTGTAGATCACCAGATCAGGGAGATGAGCATTTCTTCAGACAGCTAAGAGAAGCTTCCAGATCACAGGCCCTGGTTCTCATGGGAGACTTTAACCATTCAGACTTTTGTTGGGAGACCAATACAGAAGCACGCAGATAATCCAGGAAGTTTTCGGAGAATGTTTGGGACAACTTCCTGGTACAAGTAATGAACGAACTGATCAGGGCTGCGCACAGCTTGACCTGCTGCTCACAAACAGGGAAGAACTAAAAGGAGAAATAGAAGGGGGAAGCAACCTGGGCTGCAGCGACCATGAGATGGTAGATTTCAGGATTCTTATTAAAAGGAAGAAAGGTGAGCAGCAAAATACAGATCCTTGATTTCAGAAGAGCAGACTTCAACTCCCCGAGAGAGCTGATGAGCAGGATCCCCTGAGAAGCTAATATGAATGGGAAATAGTAACAGAGAGGGAGCCATGCTAGTCTATACACTATCAAAACAAAAAGCAGTCAAGTAGCACTTTAAAGACTAGCAAAATAGTTTATCAGGTAAGCTTTCGTGGGACAGACCCACTTCTTCAGACCATAGCCAGACCAGGACAGACTCAATATTTAAGGCACAGAGAACCAAAAACAGTAATCAAGGAGGACAAATCAGAAAAAGATAATCAAGGTGAGCAAATCAAATTCAGCATATTAACACATGGTTTAAACCGGGACAGGAACTTTCTGAGTCACTATAGGGGCTCATCTGCATACTTGGCTTAATCTAATTCTTGACCTTCCCCCCCACCCCTCCACTCTCTGATTTGCTCACCTTGATTATCTTTTTCTGATTTGTCCTCCTTGCTTACTGTTTTTGGTTCTCTGTGCCTTAAATATCGAGTCTGTTCTGGTCTGCCTATGGTCTGAAGAAGTGGGTCTGTCCCACGAAAGCTCACTTTATAAACCATTTTGCTAGTCTTTAAAGTGCTATTTGACTGCTTTTTGTTATGAATGGGAAAGGAGTTCAGGAGAACTGGCCATATTTTAAACAAGTCTTGCTCAAGTCACAGGAACAAACCATCCTGAAGTGCAGTAAGAAAAGCAAATACAGCAGGCAACCAGCTTAGCTTACTAGAGAAATCCTTGGTGCAATTAAACTCAAAAGGGATGTGTATAGGAAATGGAAACTTGGACGGGTGAACTAAGGAGTATAAATACATGGCTGGAGAATGCCGGGGGTAATCAGGAAAGCGAAAGCACAAATGCAACTGCAGCTGGCAAGGAATGTGAAAGGTAACAAGAAGGGTTTCTACAGGCATGTTAACAATAAGATGGTGATCAGGGAGGGTGTGGGACTGTTACTGGATGAGGGAGGTAACCTGGTGACAGATGATGTGGGAAAGGCTGAAGCACTCCATGGTTTTTTTGGCCTCAGTCTTCACAGACAAGGTCAGCTCCCCGACTACGGTACTAGGCAATGCTGTATGTGAAGGAGCTAGGCAGCCCTCGATGGGGAAAGAACAGCATAAGAGCTATTTAGAAAAGCTAGACGCAGACAAATCCATGGGTCTGGATTTAAGGCATCCAAGGGTACTGAGGGAATGTTATTACAGAGACTTTGGCTATTATCTTTGAAAACTCATGGAGATCAGGAGATGTCCGAGATGATTGGAAAAAGGCAACTGTAGTGCCCAGCTTTAAAAAAGGAAAGGACAATCCAGGGAACTATAGACTGGTCAATCTCACCTCAGTCCCTGAAAAATCATAGAGGAGATCCTCAAGGAATCCATTTTGGAGCACTTGGAAGAGGAGACAGTGATCAAGAGTAGTCAGCATGGATTCACCAAGGGCAAGTCGTGCCTGACCAATCTGACTAGCTTCTGTGATGACGTAACTGGCTCTGTGGACAAGGGGAAGTCAATGCTAAACCTTGACTTTAGCAAAGCTTTTGCTACAGCCTCCCACAACCTTCTTGCCCATAAGTTAAGGACATATGGATTGGTGTGGGGCCAGTACTGGATGAGGGAGGTAACCTAGTGACAGATGAGGCAGGAAAAGCTGAAGTACTCAATGCTTTTTTTGCCTCAGTCTTCACGGACAAAGTCAACTTCCACATGACGGTCCTAGACAATCCACTATGGGAAGGTGGAGGGCAGCCATCTGTGGGGAAGGAACAAATTCTGAGCTATCTAGAAAAACTAGATGTGCACAAGTCCATGGGTCTGGATTTAATGCACCCCAGGGTACTGAGGGAATTGGCAGAGGTCATTGATGAACCTTTGGCCATTATCCTTGAAGAATCTTGGAGATCAGGGGAGATACCGGATGACTGGAAGAAGGCAAACATAGTGCCCATCTTTAAAGAAGGGAAGAAGGACAATCCAGGGAACTATAGACCCGTCAGCCTTACCTCAATCCCTGGGAAAATAATGGAGGGAATCCTGAAGGAATCCGTTTTGGAGCACTTGGAAGAGGAGAAAGTGATCAAAAGTAGCCAACATGGATTCACCAAGGGCAAGTCCTGCCTGACCAATCTGATTAGCTTCTATGACGAGGTAAAAAGCTCTGTGGACATGGGGAAGTCAGTGGATGTGATATACCTTGACTTCAGGAAGGGTTTTGATACGGTCTCCCACAACATTCTTGTCATAAGTCAAGGAAATATGGATTGGATCCTTGGACTATAGGATGAATAGAAAGCTGGCTTGATGGTCGGGCCCCATGGGTAGTGGTCAATGGCTCAATATCTGGATGGTGGTCCGTTTCAAGCTGAGTGCCGCACGGCTCAGTTCTGGGGCCGGTGTTACTCAACATTTTTATTAATGACCTGGATGAGGGACTGGACTGCACCCTCAGCAAGTTTGCAGATGACACAAAACTAGGGGGAGAGGTAGATTCGTTGGAGGGTAGAGAGAGAATCCAGAAGGACCTGGATAAATTGGAGGACTGGGCCAAAAGAAATCTGATGCGGTTCAATAAGGAGAAGTGTAGAGTCCTGCACCTGGGGCGGAAGAATCCCAAGCATTGTTACAGGTTGGGGACCGACTGGCTCAGCAGCAGTACGATGGAAAGGGACCTAGGGGTTATGGCGGGTGAAAGGCTGGATATGAGTAAACAGTGTGCCCTTGTAGCTAAGAAGGCTAACGGCATACTAGGGTGCATTAGGAGGACCATTTCGAACAGATCTAGAGAAGTAGTTATTTCTCTTTATTCGGCACTGGTGAGGCCACATCTGGAATATTGTGTCCAGTTTTGGGCTCCCCAGTGTAAAAAGGATGTGGATTTGTTGGAGCAGGTTCAGTGAAGGGCAACAAAAATGATTAAGGGTCTGGAGCACAAGACCTATGAGGATAGGCTGAAGGATTTGGGCTTTTTTTAGTTTACAGAAGAGAAGACTTAAAGGTGATTTAACAGCAGATTTCAACTTCCTCAAAGGAAGCTCTAAAGAGGAGGGTGAGAAACTCTTCTCAGTGGTGTCAGATGGCAGAACAAGGAGTAATGGTCTGAAGTTGAAGAGGGAGAGCTGTCGGTTAGATATTAGGAAAAACTACTTCACCAGGCAGGTAGTGAAGCATTGGAATGCGTTGCCTAGAGAGGTGGTGGTTTCTCCATCCCTTGAGGTTTTTAAGTCCTGGCTGGACAAGGTCCTGGCTGTGATGACTCTGGGGGGGTTGATCCTGCTTGAAGCAGGGGGCTGGACTAGATGACCTCCTGAGGTCCCTTCCAGCCCTGTGATTCTGTGACTGGATACATGGATTGTTAGATGGACAGAAAACTAGTTTGACAGTCGGGCCCAATGAGTAGTGGTCAATGGCTCAGTGTCTGGTTGGTGGTTGGTTTCAAAGTGGAGTGCCTCAAGGACCGGTAGGGCCAGTGCTGTTCAACATCTTTATTAATGACCTGGATGAGGGGATGGATCGCACCCTCGGAAAATCTGCAGATGACACTATGCTAGGGGGTCAGGAAGATACACTGAAGGGTAGGGATAGGGTTCAGAGTGACGTAGATTAATTGGAGGATTGGGCCAAAAGAAATCTGATGAGGTTCAATAAGGACAAGTGCAGAGTCCTGCAACTGGGACAGAAGAATCCCAAGCATTGTTACAGGCTGGGGTCTGACTTGTTAAGTAGCTGTGCAGCAGAAAAGGACCTCGGGATTACAGTGGATGAGAGGCTTGAATATGAGTCAACTGTGTACCCCTGTAGCTAAGAAGGCTAACAGCAGTTTGGGGTGAACTAGGAGACGCATATCCAGCAGATTTAGAGAAGTTATTATTCCCCTCTATTCAGCACTGGAAAAGCCACATCTGGTGCACTGTGGTGAGTTCTGGGTCCCTGTGACAAAGTCCCTTGTCAGCCCCTCTGGGTCCCTGCGCTTCCTGGCAGTTTTCTCTGTTGTGCCTCAGAGGCTCAGAGACCCCTCATCTGCCCAGGCCTTTCCAGAGGCAGGAGTCTCCGCTTAGTGAGCCATCCTCATCATAGGCAAGTCCCAAGTGGAGCAGAATAAAGCCAGTCCCCTTGCAGGCCCACGCCTGTTCTAGTGGAATAGCCCTCGCGGAAGGGTGGGGGGACTCCAGCCCAGGGTCCCTCCAAGGTCAGGAGGCTGCTGGCAGGGCCTTCTCCCTTGCCCCCCATATAGCAACCTACCCCTGGGCCACTTCACCCACCACTTCCCTGTGTTACCTCTTGCTCTTGTGTGCACCTCCCAAAACCTTCCCCCCATGCAACCAGCTAGGGGGGACCTTTTATAGGGAGTGCAGGGCCTCAGCTAGCCAATGCCTGCTGATTAGTCTCCGCTGTGGCTAATGGTTAATGAGGCCCCAAACAGTCTGCCTTAATTGGGAAACAGGAAAGCATTCCCCCACCAGCCAGTATACCTGCCTTCCTGCAGAATTCTGTAGCCCCCCAGGCAGCGGTCTGTCACAGTCCCCCAGTATAAAAAGGATGTGGATGTGCTGGAGCAGGTTCAGCGGAGGGCAACAAAAATGATTAAGGGGCTGGAGCACATGACCTATGAGGAGAGGCTGAAGGATTTGGGCTTATTTAGTTTACAGAAAAGAAGACTGAGGAGTGATTTGATAGCAGCCTTCAACTTCCTGAAAGGGGGCTCTACAGATGGAGAGGCTGTTCTCAGTGGGTTCAGATAGCAGAACAAGGAGCAATGGTCTGAAGTTAGAGGGAGAGATGTAGGTTGGATATTAGGAAAAACATTTAATCAGAAGGGCTGTGAAGCCCTGCAATGCTTTACCTAGAGAGGTTTTTAAATCCCATCTTGACAAAGTCCTGGCTGGGATGATTTAGTTGGGGTTGATCCTGCTTTAGGAAGGGGGCCTGATTAAATGACCTCCTAAGGTTGCTTCCAGCTGTAGGATTCTATGATTCTATTGCTTATGAGCCTGGGTCACGGGCCAGGACCACACCATACTGGGTGCCAACCATAAAGAACAAAACAATAGTCTCTGCGTCCAAAGAGCTTGCAATCTAACTACAAGAGAGATCAGATGGACACAGAATAGGGAATACAAGTGAAAAAGTAGACAATACCAAGTCAGGATCAATATTCCCTCTATCTGAAGAATAGTGCGTTAACTCAGGCGCAATCTGCAATGTACCAGCCCATCCCCTTTTCAAACACACAAGACATTGTTAGCTACCAAAGTTGCCCTAAAATATTATTGTAATGTCAGCAAAAAACCTGTCACTGTCCACCCAATGTATTTCAATGGAGTCAAAAGGCAAGCTTCCTATTTTTACCTCAAGTCTTTTTCTCAATAGTTTTCAACTGCTGACAAATATGGGTTCTGAATTCAACATTTCTGTATGGAAAAATACATGACTAGATGTGCCAGTACTATTTCAACCAAGAGGCAACTGGCTACAGATTTAGAACAGGTGACACAAAGGGACAAGACAGGGAGGCAAGAGACACTAAAAACAAAGACAAAAAACTGTCTCTTGCCTACAGATGACATCCCTGGTACGAGCATTTGAAATTTCTGCTTCCAGGATGTTCTGCTAAACCATTAGATAAAATACAAGCAACTTTTAGAAGTCTGTGTAAAAGTACTGTGGTTAAGACATCTAAATATTTGCCTAGTGTTACAACAAGCTCTGACATCAACATCCGTGGTCCTCCTGAACCAGGGATATTGCCAAATGAGAGTTTCAACCTGTGCTATAGTCTGAAAAGGTGGAGAGGCACTGACTTGTGACTCTTCCTCATTCATGGTAATGTGACCCCATAATTCATGCCTGCCCCTAAGCTGTGCAGGAACCCCACGGATTACTGCAGGGCTGATGCTGTGGTAAGCCCTAAAGAGCTGGCAAAAGGGACAGGGTGAGGAGCAAGTCTCACCTAGGACTTGCACCCAGCACACTGCTTCCTTGTGAGGGTGTCCCAGGACTGGGGGAGGGTGTCCACCTTCCCTTCCTAAGTGATGGGTGTCTGGTGGCCAATAGCTGCCTTCTCTCCCAGCTGACTTTTGTAGGTTCTCAGCCAGCAGTCCCCACCCATGGTTGCTGTCTCTTTTAAGTTCTCTAAGAGCGTTTCCAACAGAGTCAGGACCCAACTGAGCACAGGCAGCCTCTTCAAAAGCCTGGGGAAAGGAGACAAGGGCCCCAACCCTGAACAAGGTTGGACGGGGCCATAGCATTTCAGTCACCCCTGAAGCTGCTATCACGAGAATCACTGTGAGCACTGACAGTGTGAAGTTCCATTTCAGAGAACTTAAAATCTGCATTTGAAAACACAGCAGCTTGGCTGCAGTAGGAAACCTGGAGGCAGGGAGGCTGCATCTTCCAACACACTGAGTTTATTTATACACTCGCTTGTCAGCCTGCTGCAGCTGCTGTTTGCTTTTAGAGAGACTCACATGAAATAAGGGTGATGGCTCCAGGCAGGAAAGCAGCAGGAAAAAGTACATGGAAAAGACCAGACAGGAAAGGAACAGGGACTCGAGAACAGCACCCTGTGTTCCAGTGTAGAACATTTCAGGACACATGGCAGAAACTCCCAAAGAAAGCAACCTCCACTGATGTCTGCTGGCTACCTAACCTGTGCAGCTGACTCATCCGCTTAAATACCTCACTAATCACTTAAGCATCTGTTCTGTGCTATATGGGTTAATGTGTACAGGGTTGCACATTCACTACCCATACACGCTTTCTTGATAGTAGATGCAGCTGAATTAATGTTATCCTAAATAGCTCTGTGTTGCAAAATGCATGCACTTCCCAGGAAGTGTTACTTTGCATTGGGCCACTCGCCTTCTTCTTTATAGACACTGTTGGGGGGCGGGGGGTGGGGAGAGGCATTACTTCAGACAGTTTTAGCCTCTGATGCTGCAAGCCTGTTCATTGTATTGCTGTTTTTAGGAATGGGGTTAGGCATACTGCCAGAACGCAGGGCTGGACTGGATGACCTCTTGAGGGCCCTTCCAGCCCTACACTTCTTCATTTTTTTCCTTAAACAATGTTTTAATGATGTTCATACAAAAGATCTAATGCTCCAGGGTAAACAGAGGGGGCAGCTGTGTTAATCTGTAGCTTCACAAAACACAAGCAGTCCTGTAGCATGTTAAAGACCAACACATTTATTTATTAGGTAATGAGCTTTTGTGGGCAAGACCCAGTGGATCAGATTTGGAGCAGGTAAGAAGAACCCAGGGTTTATGTAGCTGGAAGCAGGAGGGGAGAAGAAAAAAGGGGGTGAGTCACCTGTCATTAACAGGACCAGTGGAAGTAGTAAGTTAAGTGGGAAGGGTGCCATTCCTGTTAATATCAAAGGTGGGAAAATTGCGATTTGCTGGGCATTCCTATGACAGGCTCGGATTCTGCTGAATTTCAGCTTCTATTTGAAATATTATTAAGGTGGATGGTCCTAATGTTGTGAAGATATATGCATGTGAACAGATCCTGTTACAGGTCAGTCAGTTTCCCTGTACTTCAGAGATGGTCAGCTTCCATTAGTCACCTCTGTTCTGATGGGCTCATAACTGAGGTATAAAGACCAAGACAGCTTGGACCTGAAGCAACTGTGCTAATAAGCACTTTTACCCCTTTTTAAAAATACTTCATAAACATTTGCTTTAAAACAGCAGCAGAAACTTCATGCTCTCATACGTATGCACCATTCTAAAACTCAAGATTTCAGACGCCATACCCATGGTGGTTTATGCCTTTGGAGTACCTTTTCCCTTTCCAACTTCCTGCTCGAGACGCCCTCTCCAGAATTCCCTTCAGAGTGGTCTGCTCCCACTGTGCAGCCCCACGACAGGGTCACTGGCAAGGGTTACTGTTTTGAAAAGCTTCTAGAGACAGTCATTTCATGGGGCCCCAAGGGCTGCTTCACAAGTCTCTAAATCAACCCTAAATCTCTGGCCTACTGCAATCTGATGCAATCAGCTGATTACTGACCTTGCCTCCTCACCTATGAAGGAGAAGCAGGTAGACTTTTACAGGAAAAAGACTTGGCGCTGATTTTTACAAGTGATTAGTGATTTTGTGAACCAAGTTTCTGGGCACCCACCTGGAGACCAGTGCCAGATGCAGCTGGCACAGGCCCTCGTCCAGGAGCCTGAGACACTAAAGGCACAGCTGTCTAGTAACTCTCGAGTGGTGATGGAGGTTGAAGTGGCGAGGCTGCCACCACAGCCCCCAGCCTGACAGCAGTCTGGGGAGAAAGGGTGGAGCATGCTCGTGCAGGACACAACATTTCTGGCTTTCTAACAACAGTTGCTGTCCATTCTGAAGGACACCGCACTTGCGTGTGAATTGTGGCAGATGAATCACAGGCATCAACTTTGTTCTGTATCTAAAGATATCAGTAAACCCAGCCTATGCAATGTCACCGTTTCCATAGCAACTGAAGCATGTCAAATGGAACAGAGAGTGATTAATATATGACCAAAAGGAGACGAACATGATGGCATGTGTTGTGTGGTGTTAAGTGTTATCCAGAATGGGTAGGAATGGTTTCCCTAGTCTCTGTTCATCAGAGGCTGGAAATGGACACCAGAAGAGGGATCATTTGATGATTACCTGTTCTGTTCACTCCCTCTGGGGCATTTGCCGTTAGATGCTGTCAGAAGACAGGATGCTGGACTAAATAGACCTTAAGTCTGACACAGTGTGCCTGTTCTTAACATCCACTATTTTTGGATGAATTGCCTAAGTCATTAATAACTCCACCATTGGTAAATTATGAGGTCAGTCCAGACCTGGCCAATAAAATCTTTACACCTCACCATCACAGCCTCCATTTTTAGAATACATTGTTTTCAAACTGAAATTAAGGTTCTTTTAAAATCATTTCTTCCTACCAGCTCCTTAAAACCATGACTGAGGAGGAACTTGCAGGGGTAACATTTAGCCTAAAGTTTTGCCATCAGTTAGGGAATGCTTCAATAGCAACATGAGGTCAGTAACTAGTAACACTTTTCACTACTTCGCCACTTTGTACCCAAGGATTACAAAGAACTTTACAAATGTTAACTAAGTCATACAACACCCAACAACATTTTCCATAGAAATACATAAAGAAATGAGACAATGAGCAATGTAACAATTGTGCATATTTTATGCCACTTATTTTTGAGAACTATATTTAAAATAGCTTTTAAAGTCTTTCAGGTTGAAGTCTTAGATACAGGTCATAATTACAGACACCACACGTACTTGCTGTTTCTATTCAGCATCCATTCAGATGCTCGAACCCTTCATCTATAGGCAAAAAGCAGAATGTGATGTAGTGCAGAAGACTAAATAGGTGCTGACACTTTCTACAGTTCCATGATCCCCAACATTAGACTGGATTACCGTTCCTATTTCCACCCTCCTCACAAGTGTTAAAATGCTCTTGTGTGAACTCAATAAAGATTACACATTAGCTTTTGCTCACACATGCATTTGGATCACTAGGATTATCAGAAGAGTTGCTATGTTAGTCTGTATCAGCAAAAACAACAAGAAGTCCTGCGGCACCTTATAGATGAACAGATTTTTTGGAGCATCAGCTTTCTGACGAAGCGTGACTGTGCCCACGAA
The DNA here is from genome assembly GCF_033958435.1 of Carettochelys insculpta. Lineage (NCBI taxonomy): Eukaryota > Metazoa > Chordata > Testudines > Carettochelyidae > Carettochelys > Carettochelys insculpta. Next base: position 1,001,069 of record NC_134139.1, on the reverse strand, counting down.
AGCGTATGCTCCAAAAATATCTGTTAGTCTATAACGTGTCACAGCACTTTTTTGTTTTCATGTTCATAGAGTAACCTGAGCTTAAGTGCCACTCTAGGATTCACCATTACCAAAATCTGCCAAGAAAACTGGGCATGTTTTTCTAACATTTGCTAAGGTGTTTCACTGGTTTCATAAAGTACTTATGATATACAGATGCACTTTAACATAACATCTCAAAAAATCTGAAACGTTGAAAGAGACACCAATCACCATGTTGAAAAAGAGTCTCAGTAATTTCAAAATATTTAACCAAGACAGAGGTAGGTATGAGGGAATCTACAGTGTCAGAACTGAACTAGACAGTGGAAAATACAGCCAGTGTTGTAGCTTACTTATCAAAAGGAGATAAAAAGACCAGTAGAAGTAAATAGCTAGGCCTTAACATCTCTTCCTCAACATCTTAAAAGGTACTACAATCTTATCCAACTAGAGAGTAGCTTCTAACTTGAGAGCATATCTATGGTTAAGGCTGAGGGCTAACTATTATCAGCCTTCAGGTTGTGGTTACCAGCACCACATAACTCAAAAAATTCAGGTGCTTGAAGTTTGCACCAGATTCAAGTATTCCCTAAAAGATCTGAGGCACATAAATAAGGTATCAGGGAAATTAAAAAACCAAACCGAATCAAAAACACACTTCTTCGATTTGTCTGGTTTTAAAAAGAGGGAGTGGGACGACCATGCACACATCCTGTAAGTGACTTGTCTTTTTGCTTCTGCTGCTTCACACACGGAGCTATAGGATTTGCCAGGCCCTCTCAAACTTCATTGTACCACAATCCCTTCTGACAACAAAGTTACTACTTGACCCAAGGGGCAGGAGGGAGTGGAGCCTGAGCCTTGCTGCCCTGGGTCAGCAGAGGGAGGGTGGGAAAGGAAGGGGAACACAGCCCAAACCTCACTGCCCCAGGCAGGGGTGGAACTCAGGCTTCAGCTTCTGTCCCAGCAAGTCTAGACTGCCCCGATGATGCTATTAAAATGGAGTCATGACCCACTGTGGGGCAATCCACAGTTTCAAAACTGTTGGTATTTACTATATGGAGTTTTGTTTTGTAGTAGAACAGAACTTCCTTAAGTTCTCTATCTTCAACCAACTTGTTTTAGCTTAAGGAAAACCTATGCACAAGCTTCATCTTCAAACATTTGATTTTTAATGTCATACGAAGCTGCCTCTGAATTTGATACTATCTGTATAGCACAGAAGATTCAACTTCAAAGAATGTCAGATTTTATTGTGTATATGAAATGACATAGAATTTTGTTTCATATTTCCTTTAGTCAGTCTAGCTCCCATCATGCTAAAGTTGATTTATCAGAGGCCGATAATTAAAGCGCAGGATTTAAACATCATTATATTTTTAAATATAAAATAAGTCCTAGAAGAAATTTGCAACACTTACCTGAATTACCCTGGAGTCAAAGTCTTCATAAGTTTCTGTTGGGAGAAAAGAAACAAGTGTGTACTTAATTGCTCTGAATTATCAATACAGCACCAGGCAACCTGTGATGACAGGTGATATAACATTACAAAGGGAGACAGCTTCTTATGCAAACCTAGTTTAATGATCGCTGCAGCATGTAGACTCTATAGGCATCACTTGAAAATGACACACTAAAATAAAGTGCATTGGTTGTTGATGGGCAAAGATATTGTAACTGATCAAATTCATTTAGAAATGTATGCTCCTTAAATTCAAAATAGGATAGTCATCAGCACATTTCTAGAGTAACATGAACCTTTGGTTTTCCATTTCACAGAACACAAATTTGATTTGTTGTGGATTACTGGCCACTGCCCTTTGGGAAGCCTCAGTTTGCATGACGCTGATAACACATGAGCCATGCACTCTCACCGGAACTAGCCTATTAAGCCAAGGTCATTCCTGGGAGGTTTTCCTGTTTGCTTACAATGCTGCATAATTCTAAGTTTAATATCCTTATTTTATATCCATTTGGGTCTGATATATAAAGTTGTGGGACCATAACTATTAAAACAACAAGGAACTTGGTTTGTCAGCAGGGTTCTGCATGATGTCAGAAGCAAAGTACATACTGGGGTATACACAGAGCAGAAGTTGAGGTGCATGGGGAATCTAAACTTCATTGAGCTACAGTATAAATGCAAATGAGGTACTATAAACATAGTGACTGCTCATCTATTCCATTATTTGAGGCACTCAGAACACATTCTACACTGAGGAGAGCAGCTTCCTCCTGCAGAGCAGGAAGTTCGGCAGTTGCAGAAAGACATCAGTACAGAATTAATTTCCGCAAGGAAATCAGCGATGTATTGGAACTATGGTGATAACTAACTACAATACCATTTCAATGTCAAATGGCAGCATTAAGGGTTTTTTGTAAAAACATGGAATGTTCTAGTCTTAAATTATCCTGAAAATTTATAATTCAGAGTTCAGTTGACTCTGAATTGTGAAAGAAAAGAAAACATTCAGTATAGCTCCATACCTACAATATACAACAGTTTGGTTCAAACTTCTTAATTGGTCCTCCATACCTCTCTCCCCAAAATACATCTGGGCTGAGACCAAGCTGGAAAATGTCAGATCAAATGGAAAACTTGTCAGTAAGTTATTGCTCTTCAAGATGAATTGGATGTGTGCGTGAACTCTGTACAGCTGTCAGGCCAACAGACACTGCTCATTATAATCTCTGGATCTGCATGCACACAGATTCCATACGTAGAATTCACACTGGGACCAGCACTCAAACAATTGTATTTTCTTCAGGAATCTGTTCAGATGTCAGCCCTAAACATGGATCGAGAGTCCCTTTTGCTGCAGGAAAAGGAAGTGGTGGGAACAGAAGCCTTTTCACTGGGGAAAACTGGAACTTCCTCTATGGTTCCTGCTTGAAGAGACTGGACACCTTTTGAAGACAATCTCATGATCGTGGTCCCCAAAGATGGATGAGATAGAAATGAGCTGGATGGCATGTCCCCAATTCCACCATGTTTCAGATCTACTGATTTGACATTGTGGGGGCTCCTCCGCTTGGGAAGTGAGATAAATGACTGGTAAATAAAAGCGGAACATAGGACACTAAGGTGAACATAAGAACATAAGAATGGCCATACTGGGTCAGACCAAAGGTCCATGCAGCTCAGTATCCTGTCTGCCGACAGTGGCCAATACCAGGTGCCCCAGAGAAGGAGAACAGAAGACAATGATCAAGTGATTTATCTCTTGCCATCCATCTCCTGCCCTTGTACTGAAGGCTAGGGCACCATACTTTACCCCTGGCTAATAGCCATTTATGGACCTAACCTGCAAAAATTTATCGAGCTCTTTTTTAAACCCTAATAGAGTCCTGGCCTTCACAGCCTCCTCCGGCAAGGAGTTCCACAGGTTGACTGTGCGCTGTGTGAAGAAAAATTTCCTTTTATTAGTTTTGAACCTACTACCCATCAATTTCATTTGGTGTCCCCTAGTTCTTGTATTATGGGAAAAGGTAAATAATTTTTCTATATTCACTTTCTCCACACCATTCATGATTTTATATACCTCTATCATATCGCCCCTCAATCGCCTCTTTTCCAGACTGAAAAGTCCCAGTCTCTCTAGCCTCTCCCCATATGGGACCCGTTCCAAACCCCTAATCATCTTAGTTGCCCTTTTCTGTACCTTTTCTAATGCCAATATATCTTTTTTGAGGTGAGGAGACCACATCTGCACACAGTACTCAAGATGTGGGCGTACCATAGTTTTATATAGGGGAAGTATGATATCTTTTGTCTTATTATCTATCCCTTTTTTTAATAATTCCTAACATCCTATTTGCTTTACTAACTGCCACTGCACACTGCGTGGATGTCTTCAGAGAACTATCCACTATAACTCCAAGGTCCTTTTCCTGATCTGTCATAGCTAAATTTGACCCCATCATGTTGTACGTGTAATTTGGGCTATTTTTTCCAATGTGCATTGCCTTACACTTACCCACATTAAATTTCATTTGCCATTTTGCTACCCAATCACTCAGTTTGCTGGGATCTTTTTGTAGTTCTTCACAATCCCTTTTGGTTTTGACTGTCCTGAAGAACTTGGTGTCATCTGCAAACTTTGCCACCTCACTGCTTACCTCATTTTCTAGATCATTGATGAACAAGTTGAACAGGATCGGTCCCAGGACTGACCCCTGGGGAACACCACTAGTTACCCACTTTCATTGTGAAAATTTACCGTTTGTTCCAACCCTTTGTTTTCTGTCTTTCAACCAATTCCCGATCCATGAAAGGATCTTTCCTCCTATCCCATGACCACCTAATTTACATAAAAGCGTTTGGTGTGGGACCGTGTCAAGGCTTTCTGGAAATCTAGGTATATTATGTCCACTGGGTGCCCCTTGTCCGCATGTTTATTAACCCCTTCAAAGAATTCTAATAAATTAGTTAGACACGACTTCCCTCTGCAGAAACCATGCTGACTTTTGCTCAACAATTTGTGCTCTTCTACATGCCTTGCAATTGTATTCTTTACTATTGTTTCTACTAATTTGCCTGGTACTGATGGTAGACTTATCGGTCTATAATTGCCAGGGTCTCCTCTAGAGCCTTTTTTAAATATTGGCGTTATAGTGGCCATCTTCCAGTCATTGGGTACTGAAGCGGATTTAAAGGATAGGTTACAAACCACTGTTAATAACTCTGCAATTTCACATTTGAGTTCTTTCAGAACCCTTGGGTGAATACTGTCTGGTCCTGGAGACTTGTTACTATTCAGCTTATCAATTAACTCCAAAACCTCCTCCAATGTCACTTCAATCTGGGAGAGCTCCTCAGATTTGTCACCTAAAAAGGCTGGCTCAGATTTAGGAACCTCTGTAACATCCTCAGCTGTGAAGACTGAAGCAAAGAAATCATTTAATTGCTCTGCAATGGCACTGTCTTCCTTGATTGCTCCTTTTATATCTTTATCATCCACGGGCCTCACTGCTTTTTTAGCAGGCTTCCTGCTTCTAATGTATTTAAAAAACATTCTATCATTTTTTGAATTTTTGGCTAGCTGTTCCTCAAAATCATTTTTGGCTTTTCTTACTACATTATGACACTTAATTTGGGAGTGTTTGTGTTCTTTCCTATTTTCCTCACTAGGATCTGACTTCCACTTTTTAAAAGCTGCCCTTTTCTCTCTCACTGCCTTTTTAACATGGCTGTTAAGCCATGGTGGTTCTTTGTTAGGTCTCTTACTGTGTTTTTTTATTTGGGGTATACATTTAATTTGGGCCTCTAGTATGGTGTCTTTAAACAGTTTCCATGCAGCTTCCAGGGATTTTAGTTTACTTACTCTACCTTTTAGTTTCTGTTTAACTAGCTTCCTCATTTTAGTTTAATTCCCCTTTTTGAAATTAAATGCCAGAGTGTTTGACCACTGCGGTGTTCTTCCCAACACAGGAATATTAAAAGTTATTATATTGTGGTCACTATTTCCAAGCGGTCCAGTAACAGTTACCTCTTGGACCAGATCCTGCATTCCAGTCAGGACTAGATCGAGAATTGACTCTCCCCTTGTGGGTTCCTCTACTAGCTGCTCCAAGACGCAGTCATTTAAGGCATCAAGAAATTTAATCTCTGAATCCCGTCCTGAGGCGACATGTACCCAATCAATATGGGGATAATTGAAATCTCCTATTACTGTGTTTTTTTATTTTGATAGCCTCTCTAATCTCCCTTAACATTTCAGCATCACTATCACTGTCCTGGTTAGGTGGTCGATAATATATTCCTAATGCCATATTCATATTAGAGGAATGAACTGTTATCCATAATGATTCTATGGAACATTTTGATTCCTTTAGGATTTTTGCTTCATTTGATTCTATATTATCCTTCACATATAGTACCACTCCGCCTCCCGCACGACCTGTTCTGTCTTTCCGATATAATTTATATCCCGGTATGATAGTGTCCCACTGATTGTCTTCATTCCACCATGTTTCTGTGATGCCTATTATGTCAACTTCCTCCTTTGATATGAGGTATTCCAGTTCACCCATCTTATTAGACAGACTCCTAGCATTTGTGTAAAAGCACTTTAAAAAACTACCACTATTTATATGTCTGCCTTTCACAGACGCGTTGGATTTTTTTATATGCGATTGTTTCACATCTGATCTTGCCCATATATTATTTCCCACGTTTCCTATCTGACTAACTTCTAGGGAATCCCTATCTATGGAGCCTCGTGTAACAGAAGTCTCCGTCCGATCCAGGTGCTCCCCCGCGCCAATCGGCTTTCCCCCACCTCTTAGTTTAAAAACTGTTCTATGACCTTTTTAATGTTTAATGCCAGCAGTCTGGATCCACCTTGATTTAGGTGGAGCCCATCATTCCTGTATAGGCTCCCCCTACCCCAAAAGTGTCCCCAGTTCCTAATAAATCTAAACCCCTCTTCCCTACACCATCGTCTCCTCCACGCATTGAGACTCTGAAGTTCTGCCTGTCTATCTGGCCCTGCGTGTGGAACTGGAAGCATTTCAGAGAATGCCACCATAGATGTTCTGGATTTCAGTCTCTTTCCTAGTAACCTAAATTTGGCCTCCAGAACATCTCTTCTACCTTTCCCTATGTCATTGGTACCGACATGTACCACGACCAACGGCTCCTCCCCAGCACTGCCCATAAGTCTGTCTAGATGCCTCGAGAGATCCTCAACCTTCGCACTAGGCAGGCAAGTCACCATACGGTTCTCCCGGTCATCACAAACCCAACTACCTATATTTCTAATGATCGAATCCCCCACTACTAAAACCTGCTTCTTCCTAACGGCTGGCGCTCCCTCCCCCGGAGAAGTATCCTCGGCGCAAGAGCATACCATAGCACCCTCTGGAAGGAGGGTCCCAACTATGGGATGGTTTCCCTCTGCTCCCATTGACTGCTCTCCTTCCCTGAGCCTTTCATCCTCCGTAACAGCATCAGGACTGTCAGACTGGAGGTGGGACAGCCCTACTATGTCCCGGAAAGTCTCACCAACAAACACCTCTGCCTTCCTTAGCTCCTCCAGTTCAGCCACCCTGGCCTCCAAAGCACGCACTCGGTCTCTGAGGGCCAGGAGCTCCTTGCATAGAGCGCACACATACGCCACCCGCCCACAGGGTAGGTACTCATACATACTGCACTCGACACAATAAACAGGATAGCCCCCACTCTGCTGCTGGGCTTCTGCCTCCATTTCCTACTCTAATTATATATGAGGGTTTAATTAAATGTTTCAGGTAGAGGTTGTTACAAAGGATTTAAGTTTAAGGGGAATAGAAGTCACTGGCTCCCTCCAAGCTCCCCCTCTAAACTCCCCTCTCAAAACTCCCTTCTGTTAGCACTCACCCTGTTCGCAAGCACCCGGTTGCAAAGCTCCCTGGTCGCTTAGTAGCGGGCTTTAAGTGCTCGGCCTCCCTGATAGCTCCTCCCTCTGCCTACAGCTCAACCAATCAGCACACGGTGTTTCGATTCAAACCTAATCAAGACTCTCAGCTTCCAACTGCCTGCCTGAGCACACGGCCTTTCAAACAAACACTCAGCTCAGCACTCCAAACTCCAAACAAACAAAAACCACAAGCCCAGAACCCCCAAACACAAGCAGCCACTTACCCCAAGGAGCTTTAGTTTGCTCCTTCCTTCTCCTCCTCCAGGAGAGCCTCTCAAAACTCCCTCCTGTTAGCACTCACCCTGTTCGCAAGCACCCGGTCGCAAAGGTGGCTTGTACATGGTCTTCAAACACCCATCAAAACGCCTGTTTAGCAGGGGCAGGTGGATCATATGAGTCCACTGATGGAAGACACCACCTACAATCCCATTCCATTTTTCTTGGTGGATTCAGAGATCAGGGAACAAAGGTCTGGTGTCTCAGTAGCTGCTGTCAACAAAACTGGTTTTTGTCCATTACTGGAGCACAAATCCCAAGTAATCTGAGTTTAGCACTGGAATCTCTGGAACTGTGAACCCTGTCATCCATTTTCTCTGAAAACAGACAAGACCTTCAAAAAAGGTGTCCTGGACTGCGTTCCCCTCTAGCAAAAACCCAGATGACTGCAACTCTGAACATCTTCTCATAGCCAAACTGTTCTGGGGGGCACTTTTAGGGACCAATTTACCCTCCACACTCCTCCTTGGAAGCTCAAGTCTACAGTCCTCTGGAAACTTGTTTTTGAACTTTTTAATATTTTCCCAGAAGATGAAGATGTCATAGTGGCTCCAGGGTGCCTGCTGGTTTGCAATCCTGAGCTGAAGGCTGGTCATCGACATCAGAATGTCCATCAACTACTGAGAACTTTCAGTCACTTCTGCTTGTCAGAGGCCAGGCTTTTAAAAGCTCTTGATGGGCTCTACAGTCTCTGATCATACTGAGCAACTTGATGGCTCAGTAGCTTTGCCTGACAATGAAGATGAAGATGCAACTGGCATGTGAAATGGCTGCTGCCCACATGAGCTTTGGTGCTCAGTACTGGTCTGGGGGACAGTGCTTTTGATGCCTAGAACAAGTATATTGCACAAGAAATTGGGGGCAGGGGGTAGTGCTTTCCGTGCCAATATCTCCAGTGTGTGCATGAGGATTGGAGGACCCAGCTGGAAAGGCCACTGATATGGGCCTGGGACCTCACTTTATCCATGGCATTGACCTTGATCTGAGGTCCAGTGTTAGGTATACCTCATAGCACTGTGACGCCAATGATTCTGTTGGGAGTAGGGATGTGCTGTGCACTGGTTGGGACAGAAAGAACCTCATCTTTAAGCCTGAGAGGTCAGACTCCTCTGACAGAGGAGGGCTGATGCAGATGGGACCAGTGAGAGCCTGAGCCTGGAGATGGCTGTAGCAAGGAAAAAGAGGAGGTGGCCTTTTCTTGACTAGAGAGACTTCAGCAGAGGCTTGGGAACGGTGCTGCAGGATTTCAGTGCCGTGAGCCTGAGCCGCAGGCATCTGCATGGGTTGCAGATCAGCTGCCAGCCATAGCCATACTGAGTGACTACTGCATATGCCTCCAGAGTGGCTGGGGGTGGTACTGCCTGCTGGCTCCGCTCATTTCCTTTGAGGAATAGCCTTGATAGACCTGGCATAGGTCCTGAAGCTGGTGATCCCCCTTTGGGACATGACAAGCATTCCAGGGATGGCACTTCTCCCAAGTGAGCTGTGGTGTGCCTGCCTCTCTCTTGCTTTGGTATCGACACAGAAGAGCAAGAGACAGCACCTGAGGAAGGTCAATCTTTTCTTTGCTATCAGAGAGTGGGACTGAGGAACCACAATCATCTCTGGTGGGGTGCTCTGTACCAAAGCTGATGTTCTTGAGGCACTCTTCCTGTGTGACAACTCTGAAGGGAACAACCTGCTGCTTCCAAGAACAGCATTTAAGCCTCAACACTCTTGTTTTGAGCTTTTCCAGATGTGACATTTGTTACCAATGTGGGATTCTTCCACATGTTTCAGGCAGACTGGTCACTGACTGGCACAGGCTTTGTGCAGATTCTGAAGAACTTAAAAGGCTGATGAGCAAGGTATCATTCTAGTCCCACTACCAAGAAAAAATGCTCAAAAGAGCAAAAATGGACATTTAGCCCTCAAACCTATTAGCAGCAATGGAAACTAACTATACCCGACCAACTAGCAATTTACAGGTGCAAACAAACAGGGTGGGAAATCACTGATTCCTTCAAGCTTGGACTTGCTCCAACAACCATGACTGGTGTTAAGAAGGAGCCAAGATGGTTGACTCCCCTCTTATACCACCATACAATGGTGCATGGCAACAGAGGACACTTGAGCCACCTCTACAGATACTGCTGTGGGAAAAATAAAATCTCATCTGTGCCTGCGGTGCGCATCCACCTACAGAGGAACGGACATGTGCAGTCATTGGTACAAGTAGTGAGGCACAGGGAGGTTAACCAATTTACCAGAAGCACTCAGTCTGGAAAACTGAAACAGAACTCGGGTATATCCTGAAACTCAGTACAGTGCCTTGACAACAGGACCAGACTTCCTTTCTCAATCACATCTCAAACTCTTGGGGCACCATTACTCAATCATAACTTTGCATTTATTCCAGGACCAAAGTTACACAATCTGTTCTTCCTAGTTCTTCACTGTTGAAGAAGTGCTGGGGGGGGATGAGGGGAGGAGGCATAAACAATTGCGCACTTTGTGTTCCACGGTTGACCCATTTGTGTATTTCGTCTTTTGCATGCATGAGCTGCCAGCTTGCATGACCATTACTCAGATGACAAGTCTAAGTGAACTGAAGATATATGCTTTGATTGGAGACTGTCATACTGCTAGAGGAGTAGAAATTCTATAAATGGTTGCCTTCCATCACTTCTACACTATTATCTGTTTTTATTTTAGAATATTTGGAACGACAGAAAACTGATGATGATTCAAGCAGCAAGCAAGCAAGCAAGCAAGCAACGAGGCTTATTTGATACAGATTTCTAGACAACTGCGAGGAAATAAAAAACCTTGACAATTCAAAATTAACCATAATATCTTAGTGCAAGACTTTAAAGGGTATTCACTTTAGAAGGCTGTCTGAAAAATCTCTATAATCATTCAAATGCAACTACAGCATTTTCCCGCCCTGCAGAAGTCAGGAAGCATGCTTTACAAAACTAAGCATTTCATACAGCACTCATTATTTAGTTTTTTCAGAATGGTGAGGAGAAAGCACTGGCAAAATATATGCTAAGCTGAGGACACCAAAGGACGCCTCTGTCCCTGGTTTCTAAGTCTAAATTATCGGAATACATGTGGGTTTCACCTCTCCAGGAAATTTTTAAAAACAGAATTTCAGTTCAGAAATGTTGCATAAGGGACACAAAGAGAATCCAAGAGCACAATGGAATTCTGAGTACTCTGCACCACCACCCTCTGCAACTGCTCCTTTGGCTCACAAAAAGTAGGCCAGAAACGAGACAGCGAAGCAGAAATGTGCTCAGATCTTTTTGACTGGCCTGTGGTCTAACATCCACTCACTTCAGAGAAAGGAACAAGAAAGTATGTCTATTGGGTACAGCATTTGGCAAATGCCAAGACTTGCTCAATACAATCTAAAATTCTCCTGGTGATGGACACTGCCAGCAGGACTGGTCACATCATTGCCAAGGGTCCTGTTGCAGAACGTACTGAACACTAAATTAACTCCTCCTATCTGACCAATTTAAACATCAGTAACAAATTTGTTTCTGGTCATACCCATAAGACACCGTCTGGTTCCTAGCCACAGAAGAGGCCTAGTTCCTGCTCTGATGAGCTCATATTCTAAAGGAAAAGGAGTTATTAGAATGACTCCCACACTGACTCAGGAACAAAAACAAGGTGTCTCTTACAGCAGGTGAGAGAATTTTCACATACCAAGAACCCAAAAGACCTGCCATTCTTAAGCAAGCATTTGTGGAGCTAAGCTTCCATGGATAGCTGATGGTTGATCTATACTTACTGGACTACTGCTGCGCTGTGGTCAGTCTTCCAGAGTCTGATTTTGCCACGTGTTAAGATGCGGCAAAATCAACCTCTCTGGGCTTGGTTGTCAACCTCTGTACTATTGCCTGGAGTAAGGGACGTTGGCATGAGCCTGAAAAGCACACAAGAGCAGAAAGTCGATCCTGAAACTAGAATTGCGTATCTGAGAACGACTTTGTTCCCAAGTGTAGATCTAGCCTGAATCAGAGAGCACAGTGAACAAGATACTGGGGGAGAAGGAAGGTATTGTCTAACAGTGGCAATCTGCCCTTAATGCACTGCCACCACAGAGCCACCCTGCACAGCCCATTGGAGCAGCACTTCACAGAGGGCAAATACACATGTTCTTCCTGCCCTGCCTTTGATAGGAAAATATAAAACCACCCACCTCTCCTACTCTTCCCGTAGAGAACAGTCTTGTGACTGAATTATTTTTCCAGGGGAGTCACTCCACCATCTTACTTTGGGGTATGAGGACATATACATGGCCAGAACAGACATTCAGCCAGCAATTAGTTCTGAAGATAGAATAGACCATTCTGATAACCTAGGAGGACCCATATAACACGTCAGAGAACCTCACCCAGGGATCCCTCTCTGAAGCCCATCTTGTGATTGAGCGAGAGTGTGTATTTTAGAAAGATGTCTAATCTCCGAGTAACGGAGGACACACCATAACCCCAATGGAACTGCTGGAATTACAAACACCCCTCATGTAGGGTCTAGGTTTACTTAGTTCTGTCTCAAGAGAGTGGGCTGGACTTACGAATCACAGAATGTTAGGACTGGAAGGGACCTTGCAAGGTCATCAAGTCCAGCCACCTGCCCTCATGGCAGGACCAAGTACTGTTTAGACCATCCCAGATAGACACTTATCTAACCTGTTCTTAAATATCTCAAGAGATGGAGATTCCACAACCTCCCTAGGCAATTTATTCCAGTGTTTGACCACTCTGACAGTTAAGAACTTTTTCCTGATGTCCAACCTAAACCTCCCTTGTTGCAGTTGAAGCCCATTGCTTCTTGTTCTATCCTCAGAGGCCAAGAAGAACAAGTTTTCTCCCTCCTCCTTATGATACCCTTTTAGATACTTGAAAACAGCAATCATGCCCCCCCCGAGTCTTCTTTTTTCCAAACTAAACAAGCCCAATTCTTTCAGCCTTTCTTCATAGGTCATGTTCTCTGGACCTTTTCCAATTTCTCCACATCTTTCTTGAATTGTGGCACCCAGAACTGGACACAATACTCCAACTGAGGCCTAACCAGCACAGAGTAGAGCTGAAGAATGACTTCTTGTGTCTTGTTCACAACACACCTGTTAATGCATCCCAGAATCACATTTTTTTTTTTTTTTGGCAACAGCATCACACAGCTGACTCATATTTAACCTGTGGTCCACTATAACCCCTAGATCCCTGTCTGCCATACTCCTTCCTAGACAGTCGCTTCCCATTCTGCATGTGTGAAACTGATTGTTCCTTCCTAAGTGGAGCACTTTGCATTTGTCTTAATTAAACTTCATCCTGTTTATTTCAGACCATTTCTCCAATTTTTCCAGATCATTTTGAATTTTAACCCTGTCCTCCAAAGCAGTTGCAACCCCTCCTAGACTTGATGGCTTCTCAAGGTTCCTTCTATCCCTACAGAAAACTTGTACTGCTTAATGCTATTTTTACATTTAATTTAAATTATTTTTGTAGATCACGGTAAGTTTATATTTTAAGACAGGTTATTTCCAATTAAGTTTGAAATGGGCTTTTTTTTTAAACTCAGTGTTTAAATTAAAAAATCTGATTTAAACAAAAATTTGTTTTGGATTTTTAAAAAAAAAATATTTGTGTTTAATGTGGACACAACCTGAAAAAACCATCATTTTTCTGTCTGTAAAACATTGTTCCTTTCGTAGTAACAAATATCATTTGTAAATTACCTCTGAAAGTTTGCAAAAGAAAAACAAATCCCCTTTCCTTACTCAGTTCATTTTATGTACTTGGCAGCATTTTGCTTACAGCTAGTGCCCCCACTTACCTGCAGTATTTGTGTTAAATTTCTCTCAATAAGAAGGCACTTGTGAGAGTTTCCATGGTGTCTAACCAGTTCTGAATCAGTAGCTTCTGCTCTATTGTATTGGCTACTATATTCTGAAAAGACATGTATTGTTTAAGCAAGTTAGCCACACTCAACCAGACAAAAAGCCATATGTGGCTAGTGGCTAGCATGTTGGATGCCATGGGTTTAAAGTATAGGATTAAAAATCAGGACACTGGGCCTCTGCTCTGCCACAGATTTCATGGACAAACTTCTCTAATTCTCTTCTCCACCCCAATCTGTAAAATGCAGCTAATTCTTTAATGAACTGCTTATAGCACATGTGTGTATTTATCACCGCCTTTTAGTGAATATGTGCTTTTGACTTAAGCAAGTGGAATTGAAGAAAAGAATTACAGCCTCTTTTAGTACTTTAATGGAATTCCTAGAGTAGAATGAGCTCCACACACAATTCAGAGTGAAAAACAACACAGATCTAGAAAGACTGGAAAGTGAACAAATGAGAATCACTTTATAAGCATGCAGGGCAATGTGTCTGGAAAAATTAACAGGAAAAAACATATTCTCATTTTTTTAGTGATGCAAGTCACAGAAATTATAAATAAATTCAATACTTGGGAGAAACCAGAGAGCAGTTATGCTGAAACAGATTGGAAGGAGGACAGTGAAAGAGAAGTTACTCACCGTAGTAACGATGGTTCTTCGAGATGTGTCCCCGTGGGTGCTCCACGATAGGTGTCGGGCTTGCCCCGGTGCCGCAGATCGGATCTTTCCAGCAGTTTCTGCCGGACCACGCATGTGCCGGCGCGTGCCGCTCCCTTGCGCGCTCCTGGCCACGTGCGCGATCCGGTCCCCGCCAGTTCCTTGACCAACCGCCTCGGATGTTCCTGAAAAACACTACACAGAGATCCGAAGCAGGGAGGATGGGCGGGTGGTGGAGCACCCACGGGGACACATCTTGAAGAACCATCGTTACTACGGTGAGTAACTTCTCTTTCTTCCTCGAGTGCCCCCGTGGGTGCTCCACAATAGGTGACTACCCAGCAGTAACCCAAGGAAGGAGGTGGGTAATCGGGTTATGTGCAGCTTGCCCCCGAAAGGACCACTGTCGAGACACGGGTATCCTCCTGGAATACCCTGTGTAGGGCATAATGCTTGGCGAAGGCGTCATAGGATGACCATGTCACCGCTCTGCAGATGTCTTTTAGCGCAATGCCCTTGAAAAAGGCTGTTGATGCCGCCACCACCCTGGTGGAGTGAGCCCTAGGCGGGGCCAGTAAAGGAGTCTTTCTAAGTTCGTAGCACATTTTTATATAGGATACGATGTTTATTTCAGACCATTTCTCCAATTTTTCCAGATCATTTTGAATTTTAACCCTGTCCTCCAAAGCAGTTGCAACCCCTCCTAGACTTGATGGCTTCTCAAGGTTCCTTCTATCCCTACAGAAAACTTGTACTGCTTAATGCTATTTTTACATTTAATTTAAATTATTTTTGTAGATCACGGTAAGTTTATATTTTAAGACAGGTTATTTCCAATTAAGTTTGAAATGGGCTTTTTTTTTAAACTCAGTGTTTAAATTAAAAAATCTGATTTAAACAAAAATTTGTTTTGGATTTTTAAAAAAAAAATATTTGTGTTTAATGTGGACACAACCTGAAAAAACCATCATTTTTCTGTCTGTAAAACATTGTTCCTTTCGTAGTAACAAATATCATTTGTAAATTACCTCTGAAAGTTTGCAAAAGAAAAACAAATCCCCTTTCCTTACTCAGTTCATTTTATGTACTTGGCAGCATTTTGCTTACAGCTAGTGCCCCCACTTACCTGCAGTATTTGTGTTAAATTTCTCTCAATAAGAAGGCACTTGTGAGAGTTTCCATGGTGTCTAACCAGTTCTGAATCAGTAGCTTCTGCTCTATTGTATTGGCTACTATATTCTGAAAAGACATGTATTGTTTAAGCAAGTTAGCCACACTCAACCAGACAAAAAGCCATATGTGGCTAGTGGCTAGCATGTTGGATGCCATGGGTTTAAAGTATAGGATTAAAAATCAGGACACTGGGCCTCTGCTCTGCCACAGATTTCATGGACAAACTTCTCTAATTCTCTTCTCCACCCCAATCTGTAAAATGCAGCTAATTCTTTAATGAACTGCTTATAGCACATGTGTGTATTTATCACCGCCTTTTAGTGAATATGTGCTTTTGACTTAAGCAAGTGGAATTGAAGAAAAGAATTACAGCCTCTTTTAGTACTTTAATGGAATTCCTAGAGTAGAATGAGCTCCACACACAATTCAGAGTGAAAAACAACACAGATCTAGAAAGACTGGAAAGTGAACAAATGAGAATCACTTTATAAGCATGCAGGGCAATGTGTCTGGAAAAATTAACAGGAAAAAACATATTCTCATTTTTTTAGTGATGCAAGTCACAGAAATTATAAATAAATTCAATACTTGGGAGAAACCAGAGAGCAGTTATGCTGAAACAGATTGGAAGGAGGACAGTGAAAGAGAAGTTACTCACCGTAGTAACGATGGTTCTTCGAGATGTGTCCCCGTGGGTGCTCCACGATAGGTGTCGGGCTTGCCCCGGTGCCGCAGATCGGATCTTTCCAGCAGTTTCTGCCGGACCACGCATGTGCCGGCGCGTGCCGCTCCCTTGCGCGCTCCTGGCCACGTGCGCGATCCGGTCCCCGCCAGTTCCTTGACCAACCGCCTCGGATGTTCCTGAAAAACACTACACAGAGATCCGAAGCAGGGAGGATGGGCGGGTGGTGGAGCACCCACGGGGACACATCTTGAAGAACCATCGTTACTACGGTGAGTAACTTCTCTTTCTTCCTCGAGTGCCCCCGTGGGTGCTCCACAATAGGTGACTACCCAGCAGTAACCCAAGGAAGGAGGTGGGTAATCGGGTTATGTGCAGCTTGCCCCCGAAAGGACCACTGTCGAGACACGGGTATCCTCCTGGAATACCCTGTGTAGGGCATAATGCTTGGCGAAGGCGTCATAGGATGACCATGTCACCGCTCTGCAGATGTCTTTTAGCGCAATGCCCTTGAAAAAGGCTGTTGATGCCGCCACCACCCTGGTGGAGTGAGCCCTAGGCGGGGCCAGTAAAGGAGTCTTTCTAAGTTCGTAGCACATTTTTATATAGGATACGATGTGCTTCGAGATTCTCTGCGAAGAGAGACCTTCTCCTTTTGATCTGGGAGTGAGAGAGACTAGGAGTCTATCCGTTTTTCGGAAGGACTTAGTCCTGTCTATATAAAAAGCCAGCGCCCTCCTCACGTCCAGGAGGTGTAGGCGCGTCTCTTTGTTGGAGTTATGAGGTTTTGGATAAAACGAGGGTAAGACTATAGGTTCGTTAATATGAAACTCTGAAGAAACTTTGGGAACAAAGGCTGGATGCAGCTGTAAGGTTACTGCTTCCTTCGAAAATACTGTGCAGGGTGACGTTGCCATAACTGCCGCGAGCTCACTCACCCTGCGAGCTGACGTGATTGCAAGAAGGAAGGTCGTCTTTATCGTAAGGAGACGGAGGGAAACCGTGGCTAAGGGTTCAAACGGTGGTCCCGTTAGTGCGTTAAGCACCAGGTCCAAGCTCCACGAACGTGGAAGCAGTTTCCAAGGGGGGTACAGGTTTACTAGCCCCTTCAGCAACCTGGTAACCATGGGATGGGCGAACACCGTGGGCCCTTCCTCTTCGTGTCGGAAAGCCGATATAGCGGCAAGGTGGACCTTCAAACGAGGATAGGGAGAGTCCGCCTCTCTTGAGGTCCAGTAAGTATTCTAATATTACAGGTATAGGCACAGCAAGGGGAGCTAATTGCTTGGTAGAACACCATGCAGTGAATCGAGTCCATTTCTGTTTGTAGGTCTCCCTGGTGGAAGTCCTTCTGCTACTTTCTAGGACTTGTTGCACTCCCTCCGTACATGTGCTCTCTAGGGAGCTGAGCCATGGATTAACCATGCTTGCAGTCGCAGGCCTCGGGGGTGTGGGTGCACTATAGACCCCTGAGCTTGTGAGAGCAGGTCCGGCGCCACCAGAAGGGGCATCGGTGGGCGGTCCGACATGCGCAGGAGTAAGGGGAACCATTGCTGTCGATCCCAAGTTGGGACTACTAGGATCATGCGGGCTCTCTCTCTCCTGGCTTTCTGCAAGACCTTGTGGATGAGCACTGTGGGAGGAAATGCGTAGAGCAGGGGGCCCTTCCACGAGATCGCGAATGCGTCCCCCAGGGATACCCGTCCCAGTCCTGCCCTGGAGCAGTATTGGGGGCACTTCTTGTTGCGATGAGTGGCAAACAGGTCTATCTGGGGAAACCCCCATGCATGAAAAATCGGTCATAGCAGATCAGAACGGATCTGCCACTCCTGTGTGAGTGTGAAGTGCCTGCTCAACTGGTCTGCCTGCACGTTGTGAACACCTGGTAAATACGAGGCTTTCAAAGTTATATTGCTGGCGATGCACCAGTTCCACAGGGGGACTGCTTCTGCACATAAGGCATGGGACCGAGCTCCTCCTTGTCGATTTATATAAAACATGGAGGTTTTGGAGGTATTGTCTGTATTGATCCTGACTACTTTGCCTTGTATATGGTCTCGAAAGCATTTGCAGGCGTTGAACACTGTTCTGAGCTCCAGTATATTTATGTGCAGCGACTGTTCCATAGGGGACCACAGTCCCTGTGTCACCTTTTCGCCCATGTGTGCTCCCCACCCTATGTGGGAGGTGTCGGTGGTGAAAAAGATAGATATTTGTGGTTGATGAAAGGGTACCCCTGTTAGCATGTTCTTGGGGTTCACCCACCATTGCAGGGATCTGCGCACCTCTGTCGTGGGCGACACCACCCTGCGGACGGTGTGTGCTGCCGGTTTGTAGACGCTTGCCAGCCAGTGCTGCATGCTGCGCATATGCAATCTGGCATTCTGTACTACGAACGTTGCTGCTGCCATATGGCCTAGCAGCTGTAAGCACGTTAGAACCGGCACCGTGGGGCTGAAGGCGATGACTTGTACGAGGCAACCAATGGTGCGAGAGTGGGCATCTGGTAGATAAACCCTTGCTGTGATGGAGTTTATGCGTGCCCCTATGAACTCTATGTCCTGCGTGGGGTCGATCTTTGACTTTGCCAGGTTGATGATCAGGCCCAGCGAAGAGAACGTGCTTGCTGTAATGCGTATCATGCGTAGTATCTCTTCTTTCGACGCCCCTTTCAGTAGGCAGTCATCCAGATATGTGAATATAAACACCCCCTGTCTGTGCAGGTAGGCTGACACCACTGCTAGGGTCTTGGTAAATACTCTGGGGGCCGAGGAGAGGCTGAACGGCAGAACCTTGTATTGGAAATGTTCTTTGCCAACCATAAACCGTAGAAAACGTCTGTGAGCCGGGTGGATTGTTATATGGAAACACATGTCTTGTAAGTCGAGGGCTGCGAACCAATCTCCATCATCCAGTGCCGTAAGTATGGAGGCGACTGTGATCATCCGAAAGCGTTGTTTGCGCAAGTACCGATTGAGGCCTCGAAGATCTAGGATGGGCCTCCAGCCTCCTGTTTTCTTCTCTGTAAGGAAGTATCTTGAATAGAACCTTTTCCCTTGGAGTTGCTCTGGCACTCTTTCCACTGCCCCTATAAGCATAAGTTGGTCCACCTCCTGCTTGAGTTTCGCTTCGTGGGAGGCATCCTTTAGATGGGGCCTGGGTGGAGGTCGTGGCGGTGGGAGCGATTGGAAGGGGATCACGTAACCCGTGGCTATGATCTCCAGTACCCATTTGTCTGTGGTGATCTTTTGCCACTTGGCATAGAATGGTCGGAGGCGATGATGGAACATTAGCTTTGGATGACATTGCGCGATGGTAGTGATAGTGCAGCCCTCGATCTGTCCGTCAAACTTGTTGCCTTTGGCCTTGCCCCGAGGAGGCACGGCTCTGTTGGGAACGTCGCCTGGGAGTTCTGTACTGTTGGTGCTGTTGATGCCGCCCTTGCTCGTAGCCCCTTTGGTAGTGAGCACGCTGGGGTTGATATGGGTATCGTCTTTGCTGAGGGTAATACTTTTTCTTCCTGTATGGAGGGGTATAAATCCCCAAGGTTCTGAGAGTAGCCCTTGAGTCCTTACTGGAATGAAGGACCGAATCAGTTGATTCAGCAAACAACTTCTGTGTGTCAAAGGGGAGAACAACGATCTTCGCCTGCAGATCCCTCGGGATACCCGATGTCTGAAGCCAGGATTCCCTGCGCATGACCACTGCCGTAGCTGTTGAGCGTGCCGCCGTATCTGCTACGTCGAGGGCGATCTGAACTCCTGTCCTCGAGGATGCGTAGCCTTCCTGCACGATGGCCTTCAGCACCGGCTTCTTATCCTCTGGAAGCGAGTCCATGAGGGAAGTCAGCCTGGAGTAATTGTCAAAGTTATGGTTCGCTAAATGTGCTGCATAATTTGCCACTCTCAACAGTAGGGTAGAGGAGGAGTAGACCTTTCTGCTGAATAACTCTAGCTTCTTGGCATCTTTGTCCATTCCCCGTCTTGTACTGAGAAGTTTTCGACCTCTGTTGAGACGATTCCACCACCAGAGAATTTGGTTGTGGGTGACTGAACAGGAACTCCGTGCCCTTCGCCGGGACGAAGTATTTCTTATCCGTTCTCTTGTTTATAGGCGGACCGGACGTAGGGGTCTGCCATATCTTGGTAGTGGACTCCATAATTGCTTCGTCGAGCAGAATAGCTATTTTGGAAGAGGCCGGAGGTCTCAGGTTTTTGAGGAGCTTATGGTGCTTCTCCTGCATCTCTGCTGTTTGGATGCCTTGCGTAAAGGCCACCCTTTTAAACAGCTCTTGGAACTATTTGAGATCGTCCAGGGGGTGGACGTCCCCTGGTGCCGTAGCCTCGTCAGGGGAGGATAGAGAGGAACCACTAGGGTAAGCCTCTCTGGATCCCTCTGGGTCCTGTTGACGGTGATACATCTTCTCGCTGGAGGCTTGCGATGGGAAATCTCAGGGTTCCAGAATCAACTCCCCCTGAGATATTTGCGTTTCTGTCCCCATCCGCGATTGCCCTCGGGGATAGTGAACCGTCTGAGGGGACCTGTCCCTGAGGGTATGCCTATGGTGTCTATGCCCTGCATGATAGGGGCGACTATGGCAGCACGGGCACGGTTCCTGGGATGGAGACCTGGACCACTCTCAAGGCGCATACTCCCGGCGTCTGGGGGAGCGAGATCGCCTAGTTGATTGAAACAATGGTGAGACTGATTTGTGATAGTACTCCAGGGGGTCAAATCCCAGAAACGGCAAGGGTGGCCCGAGCCATGGTGAGGCTGGCTGGAGGAATGGGGAGGGAGGCTCAGGGTAGACTGGGGGAGACCCCTGCCTCCTTGTTGGAGTTCGCAGCATAAGGGGAGGGCTTAGAGAGAGCAGCCCTGCAGCCCTGTCTGGAGAAGGGCTGCGGTGCCGGGTTTTCTCTGCTGCCTTTCCCCTCCCCTGTGGGGCTGACTCCGCCCCTTTCCGTGCCGGGGATCTCGGCCCCGCTGTCGGCACCGCGCTCGGCACGTTTCGCTGTGGTGCCGCGCGGGTGGTCTCCCCCGGCACCTGCAGGCCGCGTGCCTGCGAGCTCTGCACCGTCGGCGCCCCGGGGTCCGGGCCGCTAGCTGCAGTGCCGCTGGTTCCGGCGCTTGCCTGGCCGCCGCTCTGCCCGCGGTGCGAGCCGGCTGTTTGATTATCGGAGGCTCAGCCTCTGCCACGTGCGCTTCCGCGCCGCCGCCGCTCGTCTGTGATTGAGGCTGGGGGCTATGTGCTACACCCGTCCCGCTCGCTGTGGCTGCCAGCAGGGATCGGGTTGGCGAGATTTTCCTCCGTTTCTGCACTGACGGGGTGAGGGAAGCCGCCTTTCTTTTATGGACCCCTGTGGGTCCCTCTTGTTGGGGCCGCTCCGGCATGTCTGGCTGGAGGGCCTCGTCAAAGAGCAGCATTTTTAGCCGCATTTCTCTGTCCTTCCTTGCTCTAGCCATGAGCTTTGCGCAGAAGGGGCATTTTTGGGTGACGTGAGATTCCCCCAGGCACCTAATACACTGACTGTGCCCATCGGAGGCCGGCATAGCTTCGCGGCATGACTCACACTTCTTGAATCCTGAAGAGAACATTGTGGTGAGTCTTTGAGTTGTTAATAGGGTACTTAGCACCTTTTCTGTGCGTGTTCCCCTCTCGGACCCAGAAAAATAACAAGCTAACTTAAAGACTGAAAGACTGAAAAGAAATTCTAAAAACACTTAAAACATTAAATACGCTAACTCTGGCCACAGCCTGAGCGGATTCCGTCTGCAGCCGATGGCGGTTAAGAAGGAACTGGCGGGGACTGGATCACGCACGTGGCCGGGAGCGCACAAGGGAGCGGCGCGCACCGGCGCATGCGCAGTCCGGCAGAAACTGCCGGAAAGATCTGATCTGCGGCGCCAGGGCGAGCCCGACACCTATCGTGGAGCACCCACGGGGACACTCAAGGAAGAACATTAAGATTACACTGTCAGATAAGTCTGACCAGCCCGCATAGCCTCACAGTACAGAAAAACAATGGCTCCACTTTCCATGACTTTGGTGCAAATGCACCCTTGGAACATTGCATGGTGTTTTATGTAGCATATTACTGGAAAATATTGGCAAACTGGAAAGAGTTTATACAAAACAAAACACAGTAAAAACACTCCAAACCCACAACTGACTGGGGGTCAAACTGAAAGAAGAGATTTGAGAGAATATTAGAAAACCTGAATATGTATAATTTGGTAAGAGCTCCCTATATTCTACAGCCATTAAACTGCCACAGAATCCACTTCTTGATGCAGAAATGTGCTCCCAAACCCAGACGTGTTTAGGAAAAGAAATAATGCTAGTGACTCTTATGGATGTGAAGAAAATTTTGAATACATCTATCAAGTTTAATTGATGAAATTACATCTGAGTTTGTAGACAGCCTGAAACAATCCTGCTGAGAAATGTGAACTATCTGGTAAATCTCAATGAGATACTACCAGAAAAAACCTAAACATGACACTATAAATGTCAACACTACCTGTTTCACAGGCATTACTTTGTGGTTACCTTGTTTTCATATTTAATCTGCTGAAAACTTTGTTTTAAATGAAGCTGCCTTAGAATGTCTAGTTAGCACAAAAGATTGTTGCGGAGACAGAAATTGGGCTCACCTTGCCACTCAGGACACATGGCACTGAGTTTGGGTAAGAGGTTTAAATGTGAGGTGATAGTCTCATATTTATCTCCTATAACTTGAATTTCTAATGACATTTTATTTGCCATTCTTTCCTTGTTTATGCTAACGTGAAACACTTATTTCTATTACTAAGCTAAAGGGAACACTAAAAATATGGCCACATCTTGTACTCAAGGCTGCTGATGTCAGACATACAAAAAAGCGTTTTCACATTTTAAGACCTGCAAAAGTTTAACTGGCTGCTCCTCAGTTAAACTTTAGTTTAAATGCCTGCGTTTGCCAATAAAATGTGTATAGTTCCTAGAAAAGAATATTTAAAATGAAATTTGAAAACACTGGGAAAGTATGGAGTCCTCTACTTCCACCTCTCACTCAGAAAGTAATTACATTCACTTTTCTTACCTCCATTGGGACCTGGATCCGGGGGTCCCAGACTGACGCCTCCCCAAGAACCTCCAGTCCAGCCTCTCTCTCTCTTCACCTTTGTTTTTCTTCTCTTCTCCCACTCTTCCCTCTTCTGGATAACTTCAGACTGCACTTTCTCCTGAAGGGCTTTGTCTCGCTGCCCTATTGTCTGGACTGCTCCACTTTTCAGCACAGGAGCATTGAGACCAGGCCAAAGGAAACCAGAACGTCCTGAAGAAAATCAAAACGTGAAAAAGCTCTCTCTGCCATTGGATGCAAAATTAAAGATTAAAATTCAACAGCACATGGGGAATCTAATAAAAACAGAAGTTTTAAATGTTCACTTATTTCCACAAGACAATTTGTATTAAAAGCTGGAACTATTGGAAGTGGAGGATCACCACCAAACCTACCTAGCTTACAGGAAAAAAGAAAAGCGAGCACTCAGCTAACGCGGTCAGGACTGCACAGAAGTTAATGCCAATAAGGTAACTGCACTGCTTATAAGAAGCACTCCAAACAGAGTTGCCAAGTGTCTGGTTTTTGACTGGAACGCGAGGCTGAAAAGGTACACCGCTAGCTCTGGTCAGTGCTACTGACTGGGGCACTATAAATCCAGTTGGTGGCATAGCTAGGCTAAGGCCGGCTCTGTGCCTGCTCTGGCTCTCCATGGCTCCTGAAAAGGAGGTGGGCGAAATAGCTCAGTGGTTAGTGCATTAGCCTTGTAAGCCCAGACTTGTGAGTTCAGTCCTTCAAGGTTCTAGGATAGAAAATGCTTTCAGGCAAGGTAGATTTAAAAAAAAAAAACAAAAAAACAGCTCTCAGGAATGGTGATAGGTCCTGCTGTGAGAGTAGGAGACTGGACTCAACAGCTTCTCAAGGTCCCTTCCAGCTCTATGAGACATATATATCACCATGTTTCCAATTTTCCTGGCTCCTATGTGCAGGTTGGCATGGGGGTTCCACGCCATGCCCCTGCCCTGAGCACTGGCTCCGCAGCTCCCACTGGCTGGGAGCTGCAGGCATGAATCCTTTGGGCACAGGCAGTGCAAAGAGCTCCTTGCCCCCTTCCACCTAGGAGTCAGTCATGCTGGCAGCTTCTGGGAGCTGCCTGAGGTAAGTGCCACCTACCAAGAGCCTGCACCCCTCAACTCTCTGCTTCAGCCAAGTCCCGCCCACATCCAAATGCCTTTCCAGAGCCTGCATCCCTGAGCCCAAGTCCCCTCTCAGAGCACAGCCCCCTTCACATTCCAAACTCTTTGGCTCCACCCAGAGCCCCTTCCTGTGCCCCAAACCCCTCACCCCTGCCCAGTCCAGTGAAAGTGAATAAGGATGGGGGAGAGTGAGCAATGGAGGAACCTCAGAGAGGGGCTCGGGCCTCAGGAAATGAAGCAAGAGTGTTTAGGTTTGTGTAATTAGAAAGCTGACAACCCTAATTACAATCCAAAACCACTATGAACCACAAAAACACCACATTTGCCAGGCTTATGGTTTTTTGTGCACTTACCTTCACCAATGCTCTGGCCCCTATTGAGATCCTTCTTAAGCTTTTTCTTAGATCGCTTTCCTCTTCCCTTCCTTCCTCCAGCACCAGACTCGGCCAAAACTCCTCTCCACAGCTCATCGGCTGTCACTGTAATGAGATGGCTTTCGTAAGTACAGGACCAGAAGAGTTAACACTGGAAACATTCCTGAGCGAAACATTCAAGACACGAACCCTTAGTTGCTCCGATTCATGGCGTCCCCACTTCATTAATGCCTATTTGTGCATTCTACTGTCTCTATCATTCTCTCTCTCAAGGATTCTCTGTGTCTCTCTCTCTTGTCGACCCTGTGTACACTGGGTATCAAAGCAAATTAGTGCAACTTTGCTAAACAATGTTCAAAACAACAAGGGTTTCTCATATGGCTTGCACTGGCGAGTTGGCAAAACCACATAAATACTGTGGTAAGGAAGGTACTCAAGTGAGCACCTAGTTTAAAAATATATTTTGATTTAAACTGACACCCTTCCTATCCAGAGTAATATGACCCCCTCTCAAAGAACTGTAATAGATTCCTCAGTGGTTTGAGCATTGGCCTTGTAAACCCAGGGTTGTGAGCTCAATCCTTGAGGGGGCCTGGGGTAAGTAGCTTTTAAAAAACAAAACCCAAACACATCAGGGATGGTGCTTGGTCCTGCTGAGAGAGCAGGGGGCTAGACTCAATGACCTCTTGAGGTCCCTTCCAGTTCTGAGATGTGTATATCATCCAGTCAGCTGGTACTGAATGTGATTTAAGTGACAGATCCACACCACAATTACTTGTTCTGCAATTTCAATATTTGAGTTTCTTAACTTTTGTATGACCACCACTGGCCAAGATGAGTTCACACGGTTTAGTTTAATCAGTTTGTTTCTAAAACTCCTCTATTGACCCCTCAATCTGTGAGGTTCCTAAGATTTGCCTCCTAAAAAGTGACTTAGAGGTGGGAATCTCACTCCTATCATCTGCAGTGAAGACTGAAACAAAGAATTCATTTAGTTTATAGCTTTATCTTCCCTGAGTGTTTCTTCAGTACCATGATTATCCAATGAGGCTTCCTGTTTCTGATGTACTTTGAGTTGTGGCTGTTCATTTGTATCTCTTTTCTAGTTAGTTTCTTCAACATTTTTGCCTTATTACACTTTTATACTTGCCTTACAAACTGTATGCACCTTTCATTGCATCAGTTAATGCTTTCATACTCTGAGGAAAAACAGGGTTTCTTCCATCCTTTAGTTTCTTCCCTTCACCTCCTCATTGAAGTGTGCTGCTTTACAAAACATCATCATTATACAATTGAGCAAGATACATTCAGAAAAACAAAACAAAATGCAGTCAAGTAGCACTTGAAAGACTAGCAAAATAATTTATTAGGTTAGCTTTTGTGGGACAGACCTACTTCTTCAGACCATAGCCATACCAGACTATGGTCTGAAGAAGTAGGTCTGTCCCATGAAAGCTCACCTAATGAATTATTTTGCTAGTCTTTCAAGTGCTACTTGACTGCTTTTTGTTTGATAGTGTATAGACTAGCACGACTCCCTCTTTGTTACGATTCAGAAAAACAAATTAGGTTCACAGCCTGTTACATAGCTGGGCATATCTGTGGTGCCACTGTGTAATTAGAAACCACTGAGGAACATCTTCATGGCCAGACCAGGACCTGAAAACATGGCTTGGCATGCACATTTACTAACTGTGGTTATTACACTACCACTGCACAAAGCTGAAACATGGAGCTTTTCTAAATGGGGTTTTAAGGTCAATCTCAAATGATGTGATGAAGATATTCACAGCATGTTATAAAGCCAATTTTTGTGTACCTGTCACTTTAATCACATTCAGTACCAGATGACTAGAGGATAACTAATACTAACTAGGCCAGAATCCAATGAAGAAGATATTCAGGATTACAGTCAGACAATTGCTTCAAGTTCTGAGAATGAATGAACCAGACCATCAACATATCTTCAGCGACTCAGCCCATACATACGTTATTACTGTAAACTACATCTCCTGCTCAGCCTGGACACCTGTGTGTCTCTCTTTCTGAAGTAGGAGTCTGAGTATCAGCAATCAGAGGAAGAAAAATAGTTCAGTTGGACTGAAGACACTTGTCCAAAACACAGAAAATAATTGCTGAAGACCACAAATCACTGAGGCTATGTCTATACTATGAGATAAATTAGACATTTAATAAATTTGATTTTTTAACCTCATACTTATGAATTCAAACTTAAGTGTCCACAAACATTTTGGAAATTCGACCCACCATTTCCCATTGCCTTATTCACATCTGACTGCTTGAGTAATGCACCATGGGTATCTATTCCACAATGCCTTAGCCCTGGTTGCTTGTGGATGGTTCATATCAGGATCCCAGAATGCAAAGCACTGTCCCAGAATTCAGAGCACTCAGTAACCATGCAAAAAAGAACTGGAGATCACACGATTTCCTGCGGCATTTTCTCCAGAGTACTAGCACAAGCATGGGTCCCCAAATGCTTCAAATCACTGCACCGTTACGGCCACTTCCCAGACTGTTGCACAATTTTGCTTTCTATTAAAAAGTGCAAGGATGGTTCAGCATGATGATGCTAGTTTTGAAGAAAAAATCTTTCTACTGTGGTCCAAGAACTCTCAAATGCTGGCCGCCCTAAATCCACTGATGACAGTGGAGCAGTAGTTTCGGACTCATGAGACCAGCACACACTGGTGGGACCACATTGTTTTGGAGTCCCGGGACAACCAGCAGTAGGTGCAGAACTTAAGAATGTGCAAGTCCACTTTTATGGAACTTTGGATTGTGCTGGCCCCCGCCCTTAAACACAGCAACACAAGGATAAGGCAGGCTTTAATGGTTCAGAAGTGAGTGGCAATAGCACTGTGGAAGTTTGCAATGCCCAACAGCTAGCAGTCAGTAGCAAATCAATTTGGGGTAGGCAGATCTACCATGGGGTCTGTGGTAATGAAGGTGGACCTTGCAATCTGTTGGCATCTTCTCAGAAAGACCGCGACCCTGGGAGATGAACAAGCAATAGTGGATGACTTTGCTGCCATGGGGTTTCCTAACTGCAGTGGGGCTATAGATGGCACGCACATCCCCATCGTGGCCCCAACCCACCTGGCCATTGAGTATATAAATTGAAACAGATATTTCTCTGTGGTTTTGCAGGCGTTGTCAGACCACATATATCATTTCACTGACATCAGCATGGGATGGTCAGGGATGGTTCATGAGGTGCTCTTCTTCAGGGCTTCTGGAGTATACAGAAAGCTCACAGATGGGACTTCTTTCCCAGACTGCAAAATCAAGATTGGTGACAGGAGATGCCTATTGTTAATATTGGGCAACCCTGCTTACCCTCTGTTCCCTTGCCTTATGAAGTCCTACACAGAAGCCCTGGACCGCAGCAAGGACACTTCAATCACAGACTCAGTAGGTGCGGAATGCCTGTGGAATGTACCTTTAGCTGTTTAAAAATGAGGTTCAGATGCCATTTGGACCTTTCTGCAACTAATGCCCCCACTGTGATTACAGCGTGCATTATTTTGCATAACATTTGTGAATCCAGGCAGGAGAATTTCCCATCGGCCTGGAATTCCAAGGCTGAGGCCATGAGCAGGGCTTACTCGCAGCCGTCTACAAGGCCGTTCACCAATAAACATGTGGAGACAGCAGCAATAAGGGATGCTTTAAAACATGGCTTCATGAATGACAGAGATATATTTCTCTGTTGTAATACCAACCAAGTCCCACTCCTCAAACTGATTTGTGTTCCCCACCAAATGTGAACAAATCAGATCATGTCTTATTGAAAGAATTCTTTTACTTGGTGGGAGGGGCTTAAGTTGCAGGAAGTAGGATGGATGTGGAGAAAGGGTTATTTTCCTATAAAACAGCACTTGTGCTTTCAGCCCTCTACCGCCTCCGCCGGGCTCCATATGCCCTGAGTCCTCTGCAGGCCTTGGAGTAGCAGTGGGGCCCTGGGCTTTCAGCTCTCTACACCGTTCCTCCACTCGGTTCCTTCTGCTATGAGTCCTCTGCCGATCTTTGTGTGTGTGGGAGGGGGGGCACCTGTGCTTTCAGCCCTCACCACCCCTTTGGTTCCCCACACTGATTTGTGTACCCTACCACTTGTGCCAGCCAAAAATCACACTGAGCTCAAAAGGCTAAGTTTATTGTGGTGGGAGGAGAAGTTTAAGAGGCAGGGAAAAGTAGTATTGTCAAGGGTGACGGAATAGCCTTTTGCAGTGGCCCTTAGGGCTAGAGCGCCAGGCTGTCCTAGCCCTCCCTCTCCTCATTCAGGGACTGCAACGATGGGGGATGGGCAGCCTGTCTTCAGGGGACTCTGGGCAGCAGTGAGCAGAGCCCACAGAGCTGCGTTAGGAGTCCCTCTGCCACTGCAGCATGGAGCACAGGACCTCCGTTTGGTTGCTCAATGCAATTACAAGCTTTGCTGCTTCCTCTTGCTGGAGCTCAAGCATCTTCTGCTGCCACTCAGCTGTAGTCTGCCACCACTGAGCTGAGTTCCTTGTCATCTTACTGGTTTCTGCCTCAAGACCACTCCATGTGCTGCGGGGTGAGATCCTGCTTGCACCTTTTCTGCTTTCTTGCCCTGTCTCCCAGGCTGGAGATAGCAGCTGGAAAGTGAATGTCAAAATTGAGATACAAATCACACAAAGTGCTTCCCCATGGAATGGAGGGGTCTCTGTCTCTCCTGTCAGGGAAAATTTCTTTTTGCAAGGCCACTTAAGGCTTGTTAAGGAAGCGATTCAAAGTGTGCATTGCACAATCCATGGTTTACCATCATTTATCCAGAACATTTTGTTGTGGACATGGTAAGTTATTGTCCACTTTTGAGGGAAAGGAGAGGGCAGCAAAGCAGGGGAAGCCATCCGGTGTCCTGAGCCAGGGGAAATAACTTTTGCTGCTGTTCTTGGGGCAATCCTCCACAATGGGCAGGGCACATAGAGCCTGGAAGCCGCATGGCGAGAAGGGACGGTGAGGAAGGGTTCCATTCCAGCCACATGGATCACTTGGGGAGTCAGGGGGAAATCCCTGTAAAGTGAACTGAAACTCCGGGTGGGCAGGGGGTTTTCCTGCCATTTGCCCGGTCAGGGGAAAAACGTTTCTTGGCAGTCACTGGAGCAGATCCTCATCAGGGAAAAAAGGCCATGTAAAGGAGGGCAGACCCCCTGTGCTGCACATGCTGGTTTGCGGTAGCAGGGTCTGCAGAGCCCTGCAGCTGTGTGGTGATGGGGAATGGTTCGATTCCAGCTGCATGGACGGCTGGCTGGGGAGAGAACCCTGTAAAGTAAAAAGAAATGCCGGTGGGGAAAGGGACCTGGGAGGGGAGACGGCCCAGAGAGCCTGCAACCCACATGGGGTGGGAGGTAGGTAGGAAACTGAGCACCCACTGCCTACATAGTGCAGCAATGCACTCCAGGGAAATGTAAAAGAGCAGGAAGCACGAGAAAAAAATCCGATCCAAATTCCCATACTCCTTTAGGTTACCAAACAAGACATCACCCTCCTAAAACTAAAATATCGACAAAGAACAGCTGCTTATCCTGTGTGACCACAAGTCTGGAAATTTCACCAAAATGCTGTATGGCGCCCTGACACCAGATCACTATCTGGTTGCCTGGCACAGCAAGGTGTTCCACCATGGAAGCTACAATAAATCAGGCCTGCCCAGAAACCTTGTGCAAAAAAATACAAGATCGCTTGGATGAGGCCATCAAGGAGATCTCCAAAAAGAAATGCTCCATCCACAGAGAATGCACAAAGCCTTGCCCATTGTGGAGGATTGCCCCAAGAACAGCAGAAAGAAATTTCTTCCCTTGGCCCAGGACACCGAACGGCCTCCCCTGCTTTGCTGCCCTCTTCCTTCCCTCAAAAGCAGACTATAGCTTACCATGTCCACAACTACCCACAGAAAACCTGTACCCACACCTATACCCGCCCGCAATCCACTTCTAGCATTCAGAAAAAAAATTCTCATCAGAACAGCTTGGTCCCGGAGGGCCAGGGCCTGGCATATCGGGGCCTGGCGCGGAGGGGACTTGTTCCAGCTCTAAGTGAAGAGATCCAGGCTGTTGGGAAGAACTTGCTCAGGCCCCTGCTCGTTGCCCCTTCCTCTTCTCCATTCGCCTCTTCCTCCTGGGCCTCCAGCTCCTCTTGTATCACCCCAGATTCCGGACCAGGGCCTGCACAAGTGTCATAATTAATACTGATTTCCATGGTGGGGTCGCCCTGCAAGAAGCATGTGCAGCTGTTCATAACAGCAGCAGATCTGTGGAGATGACCCTGACTGCTGTTGGCTTCCCAGATTCTGTGATAGGCCTGCCAGAGTTCTTTCACCTTCACCCGGCACGGCGTAAAGACCCTGGAGTAACTTCTGGTGTCCATCTCGCACGACAGGTCACCACAGATTACTGCATTTCTCTCGGCCATTTGAAGTCTCCTTGCCACTGATTTGCCTCCCCAAACTGAAAAAAGACCCAGAATTTCCTGATGGGTCCACACTGGAGCTCTCTTGCAAGTCTGAACACAACTAGGCAGATCAATATCCTGAGTGCTCATGACTGCAGGAGACTGCTACCAAGGCAACTGCTACTGATGCGATGTGATGGGTAAAATAATTTTTTCATTGGGGGTGCCCTTTATATTTGCATGCCTGGGTGCTGAGAAATTCAAATTCAAATTTAATCTAAAATTTGCGGGATTCCTGTGACCTTCTTCCTATGCACCTGGATGGAGAGCATCAGAGAAGGAAGTGGCCATACCTGGCAGGTAACTGCGTAGCTTTGTGAGACACATGCGGTAAGCTTCTGGAGGCTAATAAATTTGATTTAAAGACATGGCACTTCCAGTCTGGCCTTTATTTGAAATTTTAAATTTGAACTTGACGATACACCCATTCAGTTCTGACAATGATATGATATCGATATTAGTACTCCCTAAATCAAGCTAGTGGTATTTACAGTGAAGACAGTGACATTTTAATATTGAGATAATGGCCTTAAACTTGAATTTATCTTGTGGTATACACACAGCCTGAGACATCTTGCCTTATTTTCACTGCAGTCCCACAGATTGCCAGGCAATGGTGCCAGTGAAGTTCTGCAATGCAGCAAGCAAGCGTGTCCATAACTTGACATTGTCTTTATTCATACAATGTTTGTAATTCCTGAGGATTCACACATAAAATTCTCCTAACAATTTACAGCCTTACCTTTATTTTGTATTTATTCTAATTCAGTAGGATGAGGCTAGTATGTGCTAGTTTCACTCTCCTTCTGCTAAAACAGATCCCATTACAAAGCTACATATTGTCACAGAAACGCTATCAGAATGTAATAAATAGATACATTATGACAAAGGTTTTATTGCCATGGGCTGCAAAAGCATTATTCATCTGTGGTTTTATTCAGGTGCATATTTTAATTTGCAATCTTGTGACATCAGGCTGCCCTTGTATCACAATCCCAGCTGTACTTATTTTGGAGAGAAAGGAAAATTAGAACAAAAATTGCTGATACCAAACCATTATCTAAGACAGTTTTTCTGCAAACATCACAATTTCAAAATCCAATCTCACAGTCTACCAAGATTAAAGGCATATTTCTTGGCTCATTTGTAAAGGAAGAATCTCAGCTCTCCCAAAGCAGAAACAGAGAAGAAAGATTAGCTGGGGTGTGGAGGGACCCACATGAGTATCAGTGTTAGTACTGGAGAGAGAAGGAGTCAATTTCATAGAATTAAATATTGTTTAATAGGCTGAATTTTTTCCACTTGAAAACAACTTTTGCTGAGTACTGACTGATGTCAAAAGAATCACTTAGCAGATTTTAACAGCAGGGATTCAAAGAAACTAACATTCTTGACACATTTTTAGAAAGATTATTGAACATGCCTGATAAATGTGTTTTATCCCAGAGCAGTAATGCTTGCTAGTGTCATTATAGTTAGAAATCCAGTCTGCATAAACTCTTTTTTATACGGTCTCCATAACAAATGTCTGTTTCTAGGCCAACCATAGCAACTTCAGCTGAGAATATATATTTTATGGGCAAATTTTTTTTTAAGTATTTTAGCTCTTTGTACGCCAGCAAACACACAAACCCCCTCACCTTTTTTTTTTTCCATTTCAAATACTCCCTCCCTACAAGCAAATAAAAGGGAATTTTAAAAAATCAGAACCTTTAAGCAGCTGAAGTATAACAGTATTTTTAGAGCAGTGATGGGCAATGCAGGCTAATGAGTCAGCTGCACGAGTGGCCTTCAAGACCATCATAACCAAGATGCTCTCCCACGGTAGGGTAGCTTTGCTAACTGTGCATGCGTACCCATAGTTTGTGGAGTGTGCCAGTTGAACAGTAGCAGATGAAGAGGGAGCACACAGCTTTTACAACTAATGTTTTGTGTAACCAGTAAGCACCTCACTTCATGCATCTTTGCTTTAAATGCATGTCACTTTAGTAACACCGATAGGAAAAAACCCTGTGCAGATGGAAACTAGTAGAATCTGCCAACTGCGCACATTTACGAACAAAATGTCTTGTGCACGCAGGACACACACAACTCCAATGGACTACAGGCAGACTGCAGGCCACAGGTTGTCCACCACTACTTTAGAGGCAATGGATAGCTTGCCTGATTTGTAATGCAATATAGAACCTTTACGCAGGTAACTGATACCGGTTTACTCTGATTCCAGATGTATAACAAAGATGTGGTAAAGGTTTTTCAAAGGGTGGCCCAACAGCAGGGAATGAATTCCATAGGAATGAAAGACACCTGCAGAACACACCACCTTCTCCTCTAAGTACAAGGTGCACTCTGTGTACCTTGCTGTCTTTCAAAACACACAGTAGCACGCCACTGAGCACACTTCTGCCTAGGTAGGGGAGGAGAGAAGACAGGTTGCTCAGGGCACTACAGGAAGGTGCTTGGATACTACAGTGTTGATCAAAGTATAAGATCACATACAGAAGAGAATTAAGAGAGATTGTTCAGAGATCATTGTGAAACACTGTGACGGACTCATTCCCCTTGCTAGGGGAATAGGTTTTCACAACCCATTCCTAAAAACTGATGGCCCTGCTGACAGATTTAGAAAAGACCACATACCGTCAGAGTATGGAAAGGGAGCAACTTATTTATCTACAGAGCTGGGCAGTCAGATCAGAGTGAGGTTAGAAATGGGAAAGAGGGGAAACAGCTGCATTCATGCAGTAATTAAAAGAGGATTTCAGCCTCCAAAGTGGTCAGGGTATTTACAGGAACACTTATAATTCACAAATCTTTCTAAAACAATTGGCTGAGATTTAAATGTGGGCTAATATACTTAACCTTACTATCAACAACATTACATACATGGTGCTTTCCATGCACGTGTGTAATACATGAGAACATCATACTGTATTTAATTTTAATACATACATTCTCTGACATCATATAATAATTGTCCTCAAGTCAATAACTTGCATTCAAAGAAGGCACCTGTCAGTTCTGTCACTGACACACACACACACACACACACACACACACACACACACAGCACCAGACTCTTCCAATCAACCAAAACTGTTTTAATCTTAACATCAGAAAAAACTATATTCAAAAGATAACTTGGCTCCACCAAAACTAACCAGTTCTAACCGCAATTCTTTTCTCCAGGAGCCTAGAAACCTCCTACTCAAGAGTTCTCAATGCAAAATACACAGTTTGTATGGGCATTTGTTCAATTTGCACTGATTGTGTTTTACATAACTGCAATATAAATGGCAATTTCCTGCAATATCTTCGGGAGATGTTCCTGTATTAAGTGTATGTGCCATTGTGAGCAAGGGAGTGCATGTAATTCCAGGGGAAGGATATAAGATCCGCGGAAGGTGATTAAACTAATTCACTCAGGTTGTAACACTTCCCAAGGGGTGGGAAAGACATATACTAGGGATGTTAAAGAGGGAGTAATCCACTTGTCAACACTACCTGCCACTGTCTACATGAATCCTCACTAAAAACAGTTAATTTCCTCTTTATTCTACACTATCAAGCCAGTAAGAGAATTGGTTCCTTCTAACAAATCACTGTCACAACAGGAATTGCTGCTACAGGTCTGCCAAAGCACTTTGTACTGTGACAGTATAGATTGCTTTAAAAAATAATGACTCTCTTATACAATATCTGAGAATTAGATCTCTGAGGTAGCTCAGACGACTGCAGAAAGTCCTGAATTTTCCCATCAAGGCTTACGTGTAGATGTGCTGTGATTTCTTTTTCCAATTTGCAATTAATTTCTTATTGTTACAAACCCTGATATATAATGAACCAAAATAAGAGATTTGCAATATAAATAGTCAAGCACCCCCAAAAGATTTGGTATATAAAAATTTGAAGTTAGGAAACTAACTGATATCATAAGAAATGCAAAACCCAAAAACTAGGAGGCTAAGGCACTGATCAAGTACACAGTACAATATAATCTATTACAGAAAATTGGAAGCAAAAAGAAAATAAATAACCAAAATCTGAACACTAGCAACATGTGTAACTTATTTAGTCTTCATGCTCAGAGATACGTCAAAAACCCAAATTAGAGGCAATTTCCAATTTTTTTTGTAAGTATGGAAATAACATTTCAAGTCAAGAGAGCAACTTGATATCTGTTATTGTATTGACTTTCACATATTCAAAACCAGGAGACAATTTGGTATCCCTCAACACTGCAAACAAAGCAGAAAAATTCTGAAATGTTCGTTATGAGACCTACTAAGATGGTAGAGGAAGAAGTGTAGGTTAGATATTAGGAAAAACTACTTCACCAGGAAGGTGGTGAAGCATTGAAGTGCCTTGCCTAGAGAGGTGGTAGATTCTCCATTCCTTGAGGTTTTTAAGTCCAGGCTTGACAAGGTCCTGGCTGGGATGACTTAGTGGGGGTTGATCCTGCTTGAAGCAGGGGGCTGGACTAGATGACCTCCTGAGATCCCTTCCAGCCCTATGATTTTATGACTCTACAGTGAGCCAAATCAATCTCAGGTATGAAGCTGGACAAGCCTACTGATTTATACCAGACTAAACTAATGGTAGGTATCAAAACAAAAAAGCAGTCCAGTAGCACTTTAAAGACAAACAAAATAATTTATTAGGTGATGGGCTTTCACTGGACAGACCCACTTCTTCAGATCATAGCCATACCAGAACAGACTCAATATTTAAGGCACAGAGAACCAAAAATAGTAATGAAGGTTGACAAATCAGAAAATTATCATCAAGGTGAGCAAATCGGAGAGCAGAGGGGCAGAAGGGGGGGAAGGAGAGTCAAGAATTAGGTAAAGCAAAATATGTAAGAGAGTTCCTATAATGAGATAGAAAATTGCCATCCCGGTTCAAACAATGTGTTAATGTGTTGAATTTTAATATAAAAGAGTTCAGCAGCCTCTTTTTCCAAACTGCTATGAAAATTCCTCTTCAGTAAAACACAGACTTTCAGGCCATTAACAGAATGGTCCACTCCATTAAAGTGCTGACTGACAGGTTTGTGAATCAGGAGTGTTTTTATGTCTGTTTTATGCCCATTAATTCTTTGTCTAAGACAGTTTGAAGTCCGTCCAATACACAAAGCATTTGGGCATTGTTGGCACATGATGGCGTATATTATGTTAGTTGAGGAAAATGAGAATGTGCTCGTGATTCTGCGAATAACCTGGTTAGGTCCAGTGATGGTATCCCCAGAATAGATATGTGGACAAAGCTAGCAGCGAGCTTTGTTGCAAGGAAAAGTCCCAGGACTGGTGTTCCTGTAGTACAGACTGTGGTTGTTGGTTGGAATCCTCATAGGGTTGCAAGGTTGTCTGTAGGAGAGAACACGCCTGTTACCTAGGGTCTTCTGGAGCGTGGCATCTTGATTAAGGATAGGTTGTAGGTCTTTAATAATGCGTTGCAGTGGTTTGAGTTGGGGGCTGTAGGTAATGACCAGTGGTGTTCTGTTATTGGCCTTTTTGGGCCTGTCTTGGAGTAGCTGGTCTCTGGGTGTTCATCTGAACTGTCGATTTGTTTTTTTGAATTTCCCTGGTGGGTAATTCAGGTTTATGAATATTTGGTAGAGATCTTGTAGTTTTCGGGCTCTGTCAGCAGGATCAGAGCAAATGCGATTGTACCTAAGGGCTGGACTGTAAACAATGGATCTAGCTGTGTGTGCAGGAT
The DNA here is from genome assembly GCF_033958435.1 of Carettochelys insculpta. Classification (NCBI taxonomy): domain Eukaryota; kingdom Metazoa; phylum Chordata; order Testudines; family Carettochelyidae; genus Carettochelys; species Carettochelys insculpta. The sequence continues at coordinate 964,133 of NC_134139.1, read as the reverse complement.
GGAAACTAGAAGCATGTAGGTAAGTATTGCAATCAGTGGGTTTCCGGTAGAGTGTGGTACTGATCAGGCCATTCTTGATAATATTTTTCTGATTTGTCAACCTTGATTACTATTTTTGGTCCTCCGTGCCTTAAATATTGAGTCTGTTCTGGTATGGCTATGATCTGAAGAAGTGGGTCTGTCCCACGACAGCTCATCACCTAATAAATTATTTTGTTAGTCTTTAAAGTGCTACTGGACTGCTTTTTTGTTTTGATAGTATATAGACTAGCACAGCTCTCTCTCTGCTACCAATAGTAGGTATGTCTGAACTGTATCCTCCCTTCACAAGAAAGGAATCCCAGAGTCTTGCCTACTGAAATCCTGAAGAAAGCTGGAAAGAACAAAGCTCTCCAGACCTCTTCTGGTTAGAAAAGCAAAGGTAGGGCTTGTCTACGCTGGCCAACTTTGTGGAGGAAAAGTGCCTTGTGGTGACAAAACTGCACGAACATTCACACTGCAATGTGACTATTGTCATAGAAAACGGCCATTTTTGTTGAGAAAAACTTCCAGCTCCACAAGAGACTTTTGTCTTTTCGCTGCCCTGTGTAATTAGCAAATGTGCAGTACAGACACCTTGAGGTGTTTTGTGGCTGATTCTGGCCTCCACAAAGTAACTAATAACTCTGAAACAGCAGCTCTGGTCAGCAACTTGATCTGCACTGCCCGAAAGCCAGCTTCCTGCCCTGCCCCCCTGCAAGCTTCATGACATTCAATTCCCTTGTCCTGAAGTAGGAGCACCTGCCCCCCTCCCCCAATTCTCATGCAGACTGACTTAGCATGAAGTGGTCTCATGGTGTCTTCCCAGGTGCCTATGCCAGGCCATTGCATCAAATGCTCCCCTGTTTGGACCACCATGGAGCTATTGGATCTGATCTGTTCAAGGGGAGAGGAGTTTGTTCAGTCCCAGCTAAGTATAACCAGTAGGAACTGGGAAACATACTGGTATGTTTCTCGATCCTTGTGTGAAAAGGGGCACAAGTGGGACTCACTGCAGTACAGAGTGAAGATTGAAGAACTCAGAGCTGCATATCATAAGGCCAGTGAAGTGAACCAACGCTCCTGTGAGGCACCGAAGACCTGCCATTTCTATAAGGAGTGTGAGGCTATCCTTGGCGGAGACCCCCCCCTTCACCACCACGAGCTCCCTGGATACCTCAGAGGCATGGAGGCAGTACATGGATGTCCTAACCAGAGGATGAAATAACAGATGAACAGGTTGAGGTAGACAAGGACCACAGGCTCCCCCTGGGGTCACTGAGCATGTCTGGTAGCAAGGAACCGTTCTCCGCTGCTGATGGACGTAGCCAGTGTGAGAAACCACCTTCTGCGGAGCAGGAGAGGAGAGGCAGGGAAAGTGTCTGCTGCATGTGGAATACAGGAAAAGTGGGAGACTGAGGCCATGGAAAAGTGGGAGGCCGGCTGCCCTTCTGTGAGCTGCATGTACCCCTGTGCAGCTAAACAGTATGACTGAACAGCATACTGATCCTGTGATCACAATGGAGTCCTGCAAAAGGCGACTATTGAGACTTCTGGAGAGGTACTTGTAAATTTTCTGCTGCCAGTTCCATGTTAGTGCAGCACTGTCCCCTCACTTGTACTATTTAATCATCTGTACATGAATCAAAGCAGAACATAGGCATGATGCATGTGGAACAGGGCGAAAGCCGCGAAATGGGAGACGTTGTGCCCTGGTTTCAACGCTTACTCTATGCAGAGAGATATTTACCTACAGAGAAGCTTGGCATGATCAGAACTATGTTCCTGCAAAGGGAATCTTCTAGTCCCAGTTGGAATCTCTTCTGTCCATAGGCAAAGCCTCCAGCCACCCCTCTCTCATCACGAATACAGTGATTGCCAAGACACGTTCCTTGCCAGGGTCCACAGGAAAGTGAGTGGAAGTGTTGGAAAAGGGGTTTGCTAAGCGAAATGTTACAAAGTCAGAATCAATATTAACAGACTCCTTTTTCTGCACTAGGCTGACTATTAGACTCTGTGACAGCCCCACTCAATGTCAATCTGAAGCACTGCTCCACTTAACCATTGCAAACCTTACGCAAGTAAGATGGCTAAATACTCTTTTCAAGACTGACACAGGCACTCAAGAACCAAAGCCTAAATCATTAAGTCACTTTGGAAAACAAGCTGGATGCCTAAATCACGTAAGGTTCACAATGTTGAGCAAATGTATAATCCCTTTATAATTCAGGCCTTCGCTTCTGTGCTTCAGCTTCCCCTTCCCACTCATGAGATCTCCTTACTATTCACATCTGTAAACCATTTTAAGATCACCGTATAAAAGGCACTAAGTGTCATACAGATCAGTTTGCACAGATCCAAATCCTACAGCTCTTAACTGAACAGACAAGAGAATTCTGAAACAAACGATGTGTCATTTTTACATTGTACACAAAATGCTTATTTGCAAGCACAATGTTTATTTGAATAGCTGGAGGAAGTTGTTTCACTAAATGTCCGATTCCAGAACAGAAGACTACCATTAAAAAGAGACAAAGATGTGGATTGATTCTATCTCCCTCCATAATCCCAAGGTAATAACCCAAAATTGTTTGCAGAAGTCTCTGTGGAGATTTGAGGCAGGATAAGCAGAGATTTGCCCTTTGGAGGATTTTCAAAAACCTAGCCATGTGCATTCATAACATTGACTCTTCTTGATTATTTTAGTCCCAAAAGTAGCATTAAGTGGATGTCTTTAAAACTGGAGTCCTAAAAAGTAGCAGTCTAATTGTGAAGCATACTCAAAGGCTGTTTAACGATGCTAGTGGAAATCTTTAAAATACTTCGGAGATTGAGAGGAAGCCCTGGAGACAAGAGAGTTAGAGAGCATGCACACAATGAACTCACTTGCAGCTGTAGTTCCAGTACCCCTCCAACTACCTTCTGTCCAATCTCAGGGGGCTTCCTGCCATAGCAGGCCAGGACTCAGGGCGCAATGTCAATGTGCAGGGCACTTGTATGTAATTGTGAGTCACAAAGAGATAAAATGCAATTGATCGGGGGCCTCAGTAAAAGTCTGGGAAGCATAGGAGTAGAGCGTTCCTCAGGTGGAAATTGCTATGAAATGCAAAGTTAAAAACGGTGCATAAAATGCTCAAAAAGACCCTGCTCCATTTTCTTCTGGTGACTCCACTCTCAAGATCTTGTTGCATACCATTGGAGAGCTCCGAAGAGCTCATCGCGACCCTTCCCTCATCTGTTCTAGAGCTATGGGAATGCACATTACATCTTACACAGCATGCTACCAAATCACTCAAAAATGCATTTAGGGATAGCTTGGCCTAAGCTCAAGGATTGCCAGAGCTTCTGGACACTCAGTAAGTTTGGGTAAGCTGAGGGTTACTGCAGGGTAGTAGGAAGGAAAGAACAAGAGCCTTCCAGAGATAGAAGGGGTTGACATACGAGATGCATTAAACATCCCAGATACTGAATTAAACCTCCATGTGCTTGAGGTTTGCCAATCGCAGCTTAAAAGTTACTGGCAGACTTTCTCCCCTAAGCACGAGGTATTCACTGAGTACTATTTGGATTTCCATAACCATTCTAGAACAGAAACTGAATAAACAGCTTGTGTCTGATTTGTTTGTGGGGCAGGTGGGAGTGGAGGCCCACATCAAATCCCAGGCACCAAAAGAACTATAAAAATGCTCAAACTATATTTAAATAGATTTCTTTAACATCACACCAGTCCGAACTCCCAGGAGGGCCCGCCTTTTGGACTTCAATAGGACGCAGGTCAGGTACTAGGTCTCCATGCACACAACTCTTTGCAGGGCCAAGTCACCAGCTTTTATTCCCCAGTGTCACATGCTGAGAAGCTGCTTTTGTCTGTTTTCATTCAGTACTATGCTAATTGCTGGGAAGGATTTTCTGTGGGGTGACAATACCTGCACCCTCAACCTTGCTAATAATGCATACACTGATTATCAATAGCTTCTCACATACAGACAAACACGAGTTGTTTTTCTGTGTGCTGATGAGGTGTCATGGAGCCAATTTATAACTTGCCTGTTTCAAAACTGTAGTGATGTCACTTAAAAATAACTGGATTTCATTACTGATGCACTGAATAACTTGTTTAGGCCTGGTTGCTTATGTGTCTAAAATGTGTCTAAAATAAATGCATTCTATACAAATCTAGCTGATTACTGTCTCTTCCCTACCTATGGGAAATTCTTCCCACTGAGTTGTGGGCAAATTTCCTGATGCCCAGAAGCTACTTCCTACTCATAATGGCTATGTTACAGGCTCATGGACAGTGTTCCCTGTGAGCTGGATGCTTGCACGACCGCTCATGAGAGATTCAGGACCTGCCCAGCTGATTAGCAGAGTGCCTAGAGTTAGGCTGTACAGCAGGGTTGCAACATTTGCGAGCAGCAGAGGGGTGGGGGGCAGGTGGAGACCGGTGGCGGAGCCATGGGGAGCCGGTCGGTGGCCATGCTGTGCCCCGGCTGGTTCTCACAGCCCTACCGGCGGCTCCCTGCTCCAGAGCCCTGGGGAAGCAGCAGCAGCTACCGGTGTTCCCAGCCCTGGAGCCCTGGGGAAGCAGCAGCAGCTACCGGTGTTCCCAGCCCTGGAGCCCTGGGGAAGCAGCAGCAGCTACCGATGTTCCCAGCCCTGGAGCCCTGGGAAAGTGGCAGCTGCTCACGAATAATTGAATTCACGAATGTTAAACTCGCAAATGTCGTGATCTTACAGTAGTTTCTACTGGTGGTGCACATGTGCATGCCTTGGTGCACACAGGAAAAATATTCCGCACACAGATGGAAAAAGTTAGAGAAAACACTGCTTTAGCATTGGAAAAAGCTACCCTGAAAGATGCTTTCCTGTTCCTGCACGCCCCACTGCACATGAATATATATTTTGCACTTCAACAGCATGTTCCACCTGAGGATTTCAAAGCTCATTATATATACGCACACTAAAGATTCAATGACTTGCCCAAAGGGAATATTGTGAAGAGATTGCATGCTTAATCTAAAAATTTACAGAATGAAAACATGATCCACACCCTGATCAAATTCAACTACAAGCCTACCTAGCTAACCAGTAACTCTTGTCACTATAACAACAAATGAAAACTGCTGTGAATACTTAATTTGTCAAACAATTGAAAAGTATTCTTACTTTTGAATAGCTGCTTAACATAGAAAATGGGATCTTGAACTTCACTAATTTATGCTGTACTTGTGCTACAATCCTGGGAAGGTCACTCTGGTTGACCTCATTACAAAAAAAAGATGGTTAAAACTTTCCAGTGTTAAGATTTTTTTAAAATAAAGGGTGAGACAGAAGTGCTGTCCAGTAAAGGGATTTGGGTACGCCAATCTGCAAACAGTTCCTTTTCCTCCGAAAAAATCTGAAATGCACAGAACTGTTAACACAAACAAGCAGTGCTGTAGCACTTTAAAAATTAACAAATTTATTTATTAGGTAAGGAACGTTTGTGGGTAAAACCCACTTCCTCAGACCTGGCCACCTTTCTTGTGTATTATATGTAGCCTAGGAGGGTGGTATACTCTAGTGGTGCAAAGCTTTACATCTTCCCCTTTCCTGCATCTCCTCAGGATGACAGAGCAATAACTTCACATGCAGACAGAAAACCCATGTTTATGTAGCACACTTATGTGTGAGCATTCACTGCAGTATTGCACATGGATGCATAAATAGATGTTATGGAAGACGTGTTTGCTGAAGGAAAGGAAGAGGTAAGGTTGATTGGACTGAAGTCACCCTGTACAGGTATAATTCTGGATAAAAGGATGATATTCTCTATGGGTATACTGGCAAGGAGTTTTAGTGTTCAGGCTGTAATTACTTGTCTTTGTTGTCTGTAGCTGCGTGTGCTTAAGCACCATGGGCTTTGAATCAGTTCTCTATCATATTAGAATTGTGACTTATTAAAAGACAAAGTATGAGATCACAATTCAGTTGTACACTTTTCTTCATGGACTACACAGAGTAATGCATTTGCTTGCTGCTGTTAAACATCAGTCTTTTCTATTATTAAGAGATGCAAAGGGGAAGTGTCCCCCAGAATGCAACAGGCTGAACTTTTACTGATGGTACTATGCCAAAGGTTTTTCTGTAAGCTTGTGTGTCCAAGCAGTGTTTGGGTCTCTGGGATGTTCCAGAATGTGTATGTGGGATGACAACTGGATCCCATTCTCTGTAGCAGAAGCTGCGCTGAGATCAGTGGGGCACCATGTGCATGCAAGGAGGTCTGCACACGCACTGTAATAACTTACAGAATTGGGACCATAGCAAGCCCCTGGTTTCTGAATGATTTGCTTTTTATGCAGCCTAACATTCTGAACCTGCTCCTTGCAACGATATAATCAACTCCAGCTGTCTGGAGGACAGGGGGTTCAGCACTTTCTGAAATTCAGCTCCTTCCAGAATGTCTCCAGCTGGGCAAACACAATCACGAGGTAGTTTGAAAATTTAGACCTAACTGCTTTCCAAGAGGAAAACACAAAATTTAGTCCAACACAACCTTTACATTTCCTTATTATCATCTCACTGAGATGTGCCAGTGACAGAAAGAAGTCCCCTGAGTGTGGCATGATCCGAAAGGAGCAGCCAGCTATTTGGATTTGGACTTCCAGCTGTCTATGATAATTGCAATTCCTCTTTCTTCACTGAGAATTATTACTGCTGAAGGTCAATCTGGAGGTACAGATTACCTAGCTAAGAGATTGTTAATGTTGTTTTTAAAACTATATGGTGAGAGAAGCAACCCTTTAATGGTGAGAGAGAACACCACTTTCAGATGACTGTCATTTTGATTGACATTATATAAAATACAATTTTCAAGTGAAAGTGCTTACATTTGCAGGCTTTTGTTATTTCTAAGACACAAACTGTCAAAGGACCTGGGCACTGTACAACGTTAAATGTATAAAGCACATCAATTAGCTTGAATTTTGAGGAAGTTTTGATTAAGCCAATCAAGGAAGTCTTCTAAAGATGAAGAGAATTACAGGATCAGCAACCAGCCACTTACTTTCTTTTCCAGAAACATTTTAGGTGTATTTTAAAAGAAAAGTGAGCTGGGTTAGAGTCTAAGTTTTCTCTAAACTGCAGAGCTGCCCATTAAGCCCTGTGCAGGGGCTCAGGGCTGCGAGGAGTAGGGATGGAGAGGCAACTCTGCCTGCTGGTCCCAGCTTGGAGCACTGCAATGGGGATGTGGGGGTGGGTGGGTGAGAGGCACCTCTGCCTACTGGCCCCAGCACCGAGTTGCCCCAGACTTGCCACAGCTGGGGGAGAGGTGTCCCTGCCGCAGCCCTCACCCAGCCTAGTGCAGGTGTGCCATGGCCATGGACTGGTGCTCTTTCCTGTCCGGGTCGTTAGTGGTATAGGCCCTGGGTGGAGAGATTTTTCTCACTTAGCACTGAGCTTCTGTGATTAGAGAGGGCTGGGGGTAGTACTTTCTCCCCACATCGGCCTCCTCCAACCCCCCTCATCCTCAGCTTCACCCAGAGCACTCTTCCCCACCTCTGAGCCCCACTTCTGCACCCCAAACCCTGCATCCCTAGCCTCAGCCCAGAACCCACATCCCTAGCCACAGCCCTGATCCCAACACATCTCAATCCTCTCCCCCAGCCCTAAGCCCTCCGCCACATTCTTAATTCCTCAGCCCATTACTGGCACACACCATCCGTGCGTGGAATGTGTTTTGTGAAGTGCATCGATATGGACGTTGTGTCACACATCACCACCACATTGGTACACATAACAAAATGCATTCTGCACATGGACAAAAAAAAAAAAAAAAAAAAAAATCCAAACGGCTCTCTGCTTAGGGTGAATATGAAGGAGAGGAAGTTTCAAGCCCCAAAGTTCACTACAGCAAAGCAAGCTACTGAAAGCTGGATGATGCCTGTAGGGATGTTGTTGCTGCTACTGACAAACAGGCAAAAGGAGGAAATCTGGGAAGTACCCAGGGCCTATACCACTAAGGGTCTCACAAACTGACAGGGCCAACTTAAAAACTCATTTCACCACTTTTTTACAGAGCCACTAGATCTCAGGCCTCTCAGGCCACACCCACTCATGCAGTTCCCCCTCAGATTCTACACCACTTGCTAGACTGTAGGAGTGATTACAGTTATGGCTGCTGGTTACCACAGACCATCTAACCGTTGCAGTTTAATCTGATGCACAAAGGGGGTTACGTGTTTAAATGCTTGTGAATCCAGACGAGATGATCATCCTCACTCTATATTAGTTACTTTAATTTAAAAAAAAGTCAAAGTTCAGGTTGTCTAAGAACATAGAGTGAACCAATAAGCTGATATAAAAGCAATGTTTTTCTTTAATCCAGGCATCCGAGGACAGAAAGAACTGGTGAAAAACTTTCTATTCCAGAAAATATTGAATCCTGGATTTGTATGGACTCAATGTGCAGGCAACTAAATATATATATAAAAATTCATAAAATAATCACACTGTACAGTAGAGCCAACCTATGCGTAGGTTGTGTTCCTGGGCAACCACGTATAAGTCAAATTTTGTGTAAGGTGGGACCAGGTGGGGGAGGGGCCCTGCTGTCCTTGGGTTCCCCAGTCCTGGCTGCACCTGGCTCCCTGTTCTTGTGAGCGGTGGGGAGCCTAGAAACAGGTGCAGCAGCGCTGGTCAGTTTCCTGGCTCCTGGGAGTGACAGGGAGCTGGGAAGCAGGCAGCAGCCTGGCTCTGGGCTCCCCTCCACTTATAGGAGCCAGGAAAGTTACCAGCGCTACTGTGTTGGTCAGTTTCCTGGCTCCAGCCAGTGGCAGGGAGCTGAGAAACTGATCAGAGTTTCTGCCTCTGGGCTCTCCATCACTCACAGGAGCCAGAAAACTGACCAGTGAAGCAGTGCTGGTTACTTTCCCGGCTCCCGCAAGTGGGGGGAAGCTGGGAGCCAGGCTGATGCCTGGTTCCCAGCCGCCCACCACTCACAATTTCGACTTGAGTTATTGAAAGAAATGCATAAGTCAAAAGTCTACTGTACTTAACAGCTTGCTATCCTTCATCTTTAACATACTAATTCACTTCAAACAGTTTAAAATATACCATCTTACCAGTAACAGTGAATATAAATTAGAAGAATGGTGGTAAAACAATCAGTTACTTGAGACTGGATCCTGCAAACACTCACGTGAGATTAACTGAAAGCACTGCAAACAGTTCTGTTGGCTGTAATGGAACTATTCAGTGTGTACAGTTAAGCACATGTGTAAGTCTTTGCAGAACTGGGGCCTAATATTGTAGCTGTAAAGATAATTAAATGGATACCTTTAATTTTTTTAACTGACTAGAAAACAATGGCTTCACTGGGAGCTGAACTGGGAACATATACAGGGAAAACTATTATTAAACAGACTCTATGAATAAGGTGCTGTCAAAAGTACAAATAACGAAAAAGAAAAGTGTTTCCCACTCCATTAGCCTTTCAGCTGTAGTAATTTTAGCTCTTGTTTATAACTATAGTAGATACAAAATGTTAATACAAAATGGGATTTTCATGTTACCAGAATCAGCATTAAGAAAGAAGGGAGTTAGGCAAACTTTTCTTATGCTATAAAAATGTGGTCTGTTCTCAAGACTTACATTTGTTGAAAAAGCTGCTTTGCCTGCATTGTTGTATTGTCACACTACATGGAGCAGAAATGCAACAACGTGTCTCTACAGCCCACGCCAGGTTCGTACAGCGACAGCCACTCCTATTCACTGGTAACGAGACATAGCCTGCGGACAAAGATGCAACATTGTGAAGATATTTTTATTTTCAGGTTGAAAACATCAGCCAAAGAGACTTTGAAGAGTTGATTTATGTAATAAACCCACAATTATCTCAGCAGACTTCTGCTTTCCGGCCCTGGGTTACGTGAGTTGTGGTACTTGGGGAGAATAGAGAGTAATGATACCATACACCGATATATTAAAAAAACAAACAAACAAACAAACAAACAAACAAACACACAATCGGCAGCAGACTTCTTCCATACCACTGACAGAGATTAAAAACAGTCTCTAGTAAAGGAGGAATATTCTCCATCCATCAGGTATGTGACAGTGGTAAATAATAAATACATATATACAGCACCCTCTAAAGAAAATCTGAAGACAAAGCCAGCCCATTATTAGAACAGTGTTAGTCTAATGCCTGCTTAAAGTGCTCATGAGGATCATATCACAGTTTTGTAAAGAATCTTAAAAGCTGCATATAGCAAGGCAGGTTGAGAGAACACATTTAGAAAGCGTGGCAGGAGATGTCTGCCTACAACTGAAGGGTCCTTCCTATCTGCTGTCAATTTTGCTTGTATTTCCAGATTTGCAATTGCTTCTGGAGCCTCTGATAGCTCGAGTAGCCAAAAATGCCGACATCCTCCCCACTGCCCATATGTTTGGCACAAAGGCAGTAATTTCTCTCTCGCGCAGACCTAGCCAATTATTCATGTCCTTGTCACCCGCAGAACAGATTAATGCAATGCACAACATAAGGACCAGTCAGAAGATGCAGCTGTTGCACAATACAAGCAGCTGTTTTATTAATTATGCTAGCTACAGAGAAGATATCACATCAGTACGCCAGGGAGTGCTATGGCCTTACTTGGTTTTAGCCACAATTTGAGGTGCTAATACTGATTTTTAAAGCTGTACATTGTTTGGGTACAGAAGCTGCCATACAGCAACTGACAGCATCTGATCTATTCCACCTCTCTGACTCTTGAAAGTAACATCAGACAGAAGAGTAGAGAAAAACCCACATTTCTGACTCATAACTGCCAGTATAGATGCAGCCATGTCAAAGGAAAAATGCTTCTGTTGACATACCTAATGACATACCTAAAGTCGTGTCTAACTAATCTATTAGAATTCTTTGAAGGGGTTAATAAACATGCGGACAAGGGGCACCCAGTGGACATAATATACCTAGATTTCCAGAAAGCCTTTGACACGGTCCCACACCAAAGGCTTTTATGTAAATTAGGTGGTCATGGGATAGGAGGAAAGATCCTTTCATGGATCGGGAATTGGTTAAAAGACAGAAAACAAAGGGTGGGAATAAATGGTAAATTTTCACAATGGAGGAGGGTAACTAGTGGTGTTCCCCAGGGGTCAGTCCTGGGACCGATCCTGTTCAACTTGTTCATCAATGATCTAGAAAATGAGGTAAGCAGTGAGGTGGCAAAGTTTGCAGATGACACCAAGTTGTTCAGGACAGTCAAAACCAAAACAGATTGTGAAGAACTACAAAAAGATCTCAGCAAACTGAGTGATTGGGCAGCAAAATGGCAAATGAAATTTAATGTGGGTAAGTGTAAGGTAATGCATGTTGGAAAAAATAACCCAAATTACACGTACTACATGATGGGGTCAAAATTTAGCTACGACAGATCAGGAAAGGGATCTTGGAGTTATAGTGGATAGTTCTCTGAAGACATCCACGCAGTGTGCAGCGGCAGTTAGTAAGGCAAATAGGATGTTAGGAATTATTAAAAAAAGGGATCGATAATAAGACAAAAGATATCATACTTCCCCTATATAAAACTATGGTACGCCCACATCTTGAGTACTGCGTGCAGATGTGGTCTCCTCACCTCAAAAAAGATATATTGGCATTAGAAAAGGTTCAGAAAAGGGCGACTAAGATGATTAGGGGCTTGGAACGGGTCCCATATGGGGAGAGGCGAGAGAGACTGGGACTTTTCAGTTTGGAAAAGAGGCGATTGAGGGGCGATATGATAGAGGTATATAAAATCATGAATGGTGTGGAGAAAGTGAATATAGAAAAATTATTTACCTTTTCCCATAATACAAGAACTAGGGGACACCAAATGAAATTGATGGGTAGTAGGTTCAAAACTAATAAAAGGAAATTTTTCTTCACACAGCGCACAGTCAACCTGTGGAACTCCTTGCCGGAGGAGGCTGTGAAGGCCAGGACTCTATTAGGGTTTAAAAAAGAGCTTGATAAATTTTTGCAGGTTAGGTCCATAAATGGCTATGAGCCAGGGATAAAGTATGGTGCCCTAGCCTTCAGAACAAGGGCAGGAGATGGATGGCAGGAGATAAATCACTTGATCATTGTCTTCTGTTCTCCTTCTCTGGGGCACCTGGCATTGGCCACCGTCGGCAGATGGGATGCTGGGCTTGATGGACCTTTGGTCTGACCCAGTATGGCCATTCTTATGTTCTTATGTACTTGGGGAGGTAGTGCTTCTACACGGGCAGAAAAAACCTGCCATTGTATGCTTCATCTACACTACAGGGCAAGGGCGATAGTCTCTGAAGAACAGCCTTGTCTTAACCCAGCCTCCAGTTGCTAATGGCTGATAAAGGAGGCAGAGCTTTTCTAAAAGCAGATATCTGACTTGAATTTACTTCCTAATTCTGCTGATCTTCAGAGGACAGGATAAGTCTTGTTCACCCATGCTTGTCCCCAGACTAAATGAAGTTGAGTGTATTTTTACTTATACCCTAATGTGGGATCACTTTTAAATTTGAGCCAATATGTATAAACTCTGCCATGAAACCTCTAGCGGTTCCATGCCAGACCCAAGCCTGGATGAATGAGGAGGGTAGATCAGATAAGTGTTGATGCACTAATTGTGGAACAACAATATGCATGAAATCTGCTACCAGTACGACACTCATTAAATGAGGAAGGGAAGCATATGAACTGAGTATGAACATCGATAAAACCAAGACAATGGTATTTGGAGATATGGAAATAGGAAGGAAGATCAGTGTAAATGGGATCAAACTAGAGGATGTAGAGAAGTTCACATATTTGGGGAGCAGCATGATGTTATGATCTAGACTGCAAAAAGGAAATAGTGACTAAAATAGCAAAAGCAAGAGCGAGTTTGAAGGTGAGGGACAAGATTTAGAAAAGTAAAGTGATTACCTTAGGAATAAAGCAGAGTGTCTTCAAACCTGTGTATTCAGCAGCATGTTGTACGGATGTGAAAGAGGTGCGAATGAAAGATTTGAAGAGAAGAATATTGGCATTTCAGAGGAGCTTTATAGAAAGATGGTGATGTCCTGCTAGGAGTCTACTACAGGCCGCCTACCCAGGTGGAAGAGGTAGATGAGGCTTTTTCTAAACAACTAACAAAGTCATGCAGGGCCCTGGATTTGGTGGTGATGGGGGACTTCAACTATCCAGATATATGTTGGGAAACTAACACAGCAGGGCACAGACTATCCAGTAAGTTCTTGGATTGTACTGGAGACAATTTTTTATTCCAAAGGTTGAAAAAGCTACCGGGGGAAGCTGTTTTAGATTTGATTTTAACAAACAGGGAGGAATTGTTAGAGAACTTGAAAGTGGAAGACATCTTGGATGAAAGTGATCTGAAATCATAGAGTTCACAATTCTAAGGAAGGGTAGAACAGAAAACAGCAAAATACAGATAATGGATTTCAGGAGGGCAGATTTTGGTAAACTCAGAGAGCTGGTAGGTAAGGTCCCACGGAAAGCAAAACTGAGGGGAAACACAGCTGAGGAGAGTTGGCAGTTTTTCAAAGGGACATTAGTAAGGACCCAAAAGCAAGCTACCCTGCTGCGTAGGAAAGATAGAAAATATGGGAAAAGACCGCCTTGACTCAACCCGGAGATCTTGCATGATCTCAAAATAAAAAAGGAATCGTATAAAAAAATGGAAACAAGGACAAACTACAAAGGATGAATATAGGCAAACAACACAAGAATGCAGGAGCAAGATTAGAAGGGTTAAGGCACAAAATGAGCTCAAACTAGCTACAGGCATAAAGGGAAACATGAAGGCTTTTTATAAATATATTAGAAACAAGAAGACGACCAGGGACAGGGTAGGGCCATATCTCAGGGAGGAGAGAGAAACAGTTACAAGGAACTTGGAAATGGCAGAGATGCCTAATGACTTCTTTGTTTCGGTCTTCACTGAGAAGTCTGATGAAGGAATGGCCAATGTAGTGAATGCTAGTGGGAAAGGGGTAGGGTTAGAAGTTGAAATAAAAGAACAAGTCAAAAATCACTTAGAAAAATTAGATGTCTGCAAGTCACCAGGGCCTGATGAAATGCATCCTAGAATACTCAAGGAGCTGATAGAGGAGGTATCTGAGCCTTTATCTATCATCTTTGGAAAATCATGGGAGACAGGAGAGATTCCAGAAGACTGGAAAAGGGCAAATATAGCGCCCTGTGATGGAGTGGGGGGGGGGGTGCATGTGTGAGTCAGGCTGGATGTCCGAGGCAAACAGCAGCTCCCAGTGGCTAAGGATGACCCTGGGGCTACAACTGGCAGATAACACCTCTGCCTAAACAAAGAGCAGGGAGGAGCTGAGCTGGGGTTTTTGAATCGGGGGCGGCAGTTAGAGGCGAGGAGAAGGGAGAGCTGGAAGGCAGCCAGCCTGAGGAGGGGAAAGCTACACCCCAGAGGGGCACCCCTCGGGGTCTTCCCCCCAGGACAGGTTGGAAGGACTGTCTCTGGCTGCTATGTTGTTGCTTCTGTGAGAAACTGGACATCTGTTGCCTAATAAACCTGCTGTTGTACCTGCTGAGTGAGAGTCACTCCTGCCAGCGGACGGGGTGCAGTGCAGGGGGACCCCTGAACCCCATCACACTGGTGTCAGAAGTGGGATGCACTGCACCCACGGATGAGCTCCCAGCAGTGGCTGACTGAGCACCAGAGAAGGAAGGAGTCTCACAAGAGCCAGAGGGGGAACAGAGTGGGGGCAGCGCTACCTCTGTGGAGCAAGTGTCTCAAACACCTCGAGGTAGATGGGAAAAAGGTCACGGGGTTCTGGGACACAGGCGCTGACGTGACGCTGGCCCGACCCGGGGTGGTGGCACCGGGCTGCATGATACCCGATTCCCACCTGACGATAACAGGAATTGATGGGACCCCTTTCAAGGTGCCCATGGCCAGGGTGCACCTGAAATGGGGGAAGAAGGAAGGCCCCAAGGAAGTGGGCGTGCACAGCCATTTGCCGGCAGATGTACTGATGGGGGCTGACCTGGAGAACTGGCAAGGTGAACGCCCTCGTGCCCTGGTCCTGACCCGTAGCCAAAGAAAACGAGGGGTGCGCTCCCCAGATTCAGGGGTACAGGCCCAGCCAAAGCCACAGGGGCCAACCCTGAGAGAAAGGGGGCTCCCAAAAACCAGATCTCACAGGCCAGGGATGCTGGAGCCAGGCAGGGATGGGGAAGTAGCCTCCGCTCCTGCCCGAGCGGAAGAATTCCAGGCAGAGCAGCAGAGAGACCCCTCCTTGCAGAAGCTGAGGGAACTGGCCAGTCTCAGCCCAGCTCCGCAGCTGGGGGAGGGCTGCAGGGAGAGATTCCTGTGGGAAAAGGGATTCCTGTACCGGGAATGGGCTCCCAGACGCAAAGCGGAGCCATGGAAGGTCCAGAGGCAACTGGTGGTTCCCCAAAAGTACCGGCGCAGGCTGCTGTACCTAGCTCATGATGTCCCGCTCGCAGGACACCAGGGGATCCACCGCACCAGGAGAAGGTTGTTACAGAACTTTTTCTGGCCAGGGATCTTTGCAGCTGTCCGTCTGTATTGCCTGTCCTGCGATCCCTGCCAGAGGGTGGGGAAGAGCCGGGACAAGGGGAAAGCTGCCCTGCGGCCACTGCCCATCATAGAGGAGCCTTTCCAGAAAGTGGCTATAGACATAGTGGGCCCCTTCAGCAAGGCAACGCGTTCGGGGAAGAAATATATTTTGGTAGTGGTAGATTTTGCCACGCGATACCCAGAAGCAGTGGCCTTGACCTCTATCGACGCTGACACCGTGGCAGATGCACTGCTGTCCATTTTCAGCAGAGTGGGGTTCCCCAAGGAGGTCCTCACAGATCAGGGGTCCAACTTCATGTCGGCCTTACTGCAAAGCTTGTGGGACAAGTGTGGGGTCCGGCACACCTGGGCCACAGCCTACCACCCGCAGACCAATGGGCTGGTGGAGAGGTTCAATGGGACTCTGAAGCAGACGCTGAGAACCTTCATGAATCAATACCCCCATGACTGGGACAAGTACTTACCCCACCTGCTGTTTGCATACAGGGAGGTGCCCCAGGAATCCACGGGGTTCTCCCCGTTTGAGCTGCTGTATGGAAGGAGGGTACGGGGACCCTTGGACTTGCTCAGAGAAGAGTGGGAGGGGACGGCCTCCCCTGAAGGGGAGTCAGTGGTACAGTATGTACTGACCTTCCGGGAAAAACTCACCGAGCTCATGGGCCTGGCCAGGGAGAACCTCTCCATGGCCCAAAGGAAGCAAAAGGTCTGGTATGACCGTAACGCCAGGGCCCGAGCCTATGCCACCGGGGATCAAGTGATGGTCCTTATACCTGTGCGGCGGAACAAGCTGCAAGCGGCCTGGGATGGGCCCTTCAAGGTCGTCAAACAGCTAAATGACGTGAATTATGTGGTGGAACTGTCGAACCGGGCCCACCGCCACCGGGTCTATCATGTGAACATGATGAAACCTTACTGGGACAGGCAGAACTTGGTGCTGGCCGTGTGCAGACACTGGGAGGGGCAGGGGGAAGATCCCTTGGTGGATTTACTCACAAGGACTGGAGCCGGCTCCTTGCTGGAGTCTATTCCCCTCTCAGACCAGCTGACCCCTGCCCAGCAGACGGAGATCAAGGAGGTGCTGCATTCGCATCAACAGCTGTTCTCGGACAGACCCGGACGCACTGACCTGGCTGTCCACCGAATAGAGACAGGCACCCACGCCCCTATCAAGTGTGTGCCATTCAGAGCCACAGGGAGGACGGCTCAGGACATAGAGCGGGAGGTTGAAGACATGCTGGCTCTGGGGGTGATCCAACCCTCGTCCAGCCCCTGGGCCTCTCCCGTGGTGTTAGTCCCTAAAAAAGATGGGTCTGTTCGGTTTTGTGTGGACTATCGCAAGCTTAACGCCATCACTGTCTCGGACGCCTACCCCATGCCCAGGCCTGATGACCTTTTAGACAAGCTGGGGGGAGCCCGTTACCTCACCACCATAGACCTCACCAAGGGGTACTGGCAAGTGCCATTAGACCAAGATGCCCGGCTGAAGTCGGCTTTCATCACTCCTGTGGGGCTCTACGAGTTCTTGGTCCTGCCCTTCGGCCTCAAGGGGGCACCCGCTACCTTCCAGCGTCTGGTGGACCAGCTACTGAAGGGAATGGAGAGCTTTGCCCTGGCTTACATGGACGACATTTGCATCTTCAGCCAGACGTGGGAGGACCATGTGTCCCAGGTCAAGCAGGTGCTGGACCGACTCCAGAAGGCTGGTCTGACTATCAAGGCAGGGAAGTGCAAGGTGGGAATGGCTGAGGTGACCTACCTGGGCCACAAGGTGGGCAGCGGCTGCTTAAAGCCAGAGCCAGCTAAAGTGGAGGCTGTCAGAGATTGGCCAACACCCCAGACTAAGAAGCAGGTCCAGGCCTTCATTGGGATGGCGGGGTACTACCGGAGGTTTGTGCCCCACTTTAGCTCCATCGCAGCCCCCCTCACGGAGCTGTGTAAAAAGGGAAAGCCTGACAAGGTGGTTTGGACCGAGCAGTGCCAAGAGGCCCTCTGCGCGCTGAAGGAGGCTCTGGTCAGGGCCCCAGTGCTGGCAAATCCAGACTTCAACAAGCCCTTCCTGGTGTTCACCGATGCCTCGGACGTGGGGCTGGGGGCGGTGCTAATGCAGGTGACTGACAAAGGGGAGAAACACCCCATTGTGTACCTGAGTAAGAAGCTGCTGCCCCGGGAGCAGAGCTACGCGGCCATAGAGAAGGAATGTCTGGCCATGGTGTGGGCGCTGGGGAAGCTGCAGCCGTACCTGTTTGGACGGCGTTTCACCGTGTACACCGATCACTCACCCCTGACCTGGCTGCATCACATGAAAGGGGCCAACGCCAAGCTCCTGAGGTGGAGTCTGCTCCTGCAGGACTACGACATGGAGGTGGTCCACGTCAAGGGGAACAACAACACCATAGCCGATGCCCTGTCACGCAGGGAGGGCCCCGAACTTCCCCAGGTCACTGGCTAAGTGACCCCGCTCAGTGCGGTCTGGAAGGGGGGAGAGATGTGATGGAGTGGGGGGGGGTGCATGTGTGAGTCAGGCTGGATGTCCGAGGCAAACAGCAGCTCCCAGTGGCTAAGGATGACCCTGGGGCTACAACTGGCAGATAACACCTCTGCCTAAACAAAGAGCAGGGAGGAGCTGAGCTGGGGTTTTTGAATCGGGGGCGGCAGTTAGAGGCGAGGAGAAGGGAGAGCTGGAAGGCAGCCAGCCTGAGGAGGGGAAAGCTACACCCCAGAGGGGCACCCCTCGGGGTCTTCCCCCCAGGACAGGTTGGAAGGACTGTCTCTGGCTGCTATGTTGTTGCTTCTGTGAGAAACTGGACATCTGTTGCCTAATAAACCTGCTGTTGTACCTGCTGAGTGAGAGTCACTCCTGCCAGCGGACGGGGTGCAGTGCAGGGGGACCCCTGAACCCCATCACACGCCCATCTATAAAAAGGGGAATAACCCAGGAAACTACAGGCCAGTCAGCTTAACTTCTGTGCCAGGAAAGATAATGGAGCAGGTAATTAAAGAAATCATCTGCAAGCACCGGGAAGGTGGTAAGGTGATAGGGAACAGCCAGCATGGATTTATAAAGAACAAATCACGTCAAACTAATCCGATAGCTTTCTTTGATAGGATAACGAGCCTTGTGGATGGGGAGAAGTGGTAGATGTGGTATACCTAGACTTTAGTAAAGCATTTGATATGGGCTCTCATGATATTCTTATAAAAAAACTAGACAAATACAATTCAGATGAGGCTACTATAAGGTGGGTGCATAACTGGCTGGATAACCGTACCCAGAGAGTAGTTCTTAATGGTTCCAATCCTGCTGGAAAAGTATAACAAGTGGGGTTCCGCAGGGGTCTGTGTTAAGACCGATTCTGTTCAATATCTTCATCAATGATTTAGCTACTGGCATAGAAAGTATGCTTATTAAGTTTGCAGATGACACTAACCTGGGGGAAGTTGCAACTGCTTTGGAGGATAGGGTCATAATTCAAAAGGATCTGGATAAATTGGAGAAATGGGCTGAGGTAAAGAGGATGAAGTTTAATAAGGACAAATGCAAAGTGCTCTATTTGGGAAGGAACAATCAGTTTCACACATACAGAATGGGGAGAGACTGTCCAGGAATGACTACAGCAGAAAGGGATCTAAGGGTTATAGTGAACTACAAGCTAAATATGAGTCAACAGTATGATTCTGTTGCAAAAAAGCAAATATGATTCTGGGATGCATTAACAGGTGTGTTGTGAACAAGACACGAGAAGTCATTCTTCAGCCCTACTCTGTGCTGGTTAGGCCTCAGCTGGAGTATTGTGTCCAGTTCTGGGCACCACAGTTCAAGAAAGATGTGGAGAAATTAGAGAGGGTCCAGAAAAGAGTGACACAATGATTAAAGGTCTAGAGAATGTGACCTATGAAGAAAGGCTGAAAGAACTGGGCTTGTTCAGTTTGGAAAAGAGAAGATCGAGGGGAGACATGATAGCGGTTTTCAGGTATCTAAAAGGGTGTCATAAGGAGGAGGAAGAAAACTTGTTCTTCTTGGCCTCTGATGATAGAACAAGAGGCAATGGGCTTCAACTGCAGCAAGGGAGGTTTATGCTGGACATTAGGAATAAGTTCTTAACTGTCAGGGTGGTCAAACAGTGGAATAAACTGCCAAGGGAGGTTGTGGAATCTCCATCTCTGGAGATATTTAAGAACAGGTTAGATAGATGTCTATCAGGGATGGTTTAGACAGTACTTGGTCCTGCCACTGGGGCAGGGGGCTGGACTCGATGGCTTCTCGAGGTCCCTTCCAGTCCTAGTATTTTATGATTCTATGAAGATCCTGAGAATAGGATGGATACAGAAGGTCACCAGTGAGGAATTATATAGGAAGATACAACCCAAAGAGAACCTACTGCAGAAGGTTATACAATGCAAGTTACAGATATTTGGGGATATCTGCAGAATGAACGACAAAGGAAAAAATCAAGACCCTGGTATTCTGCATAATGGACAGTTCGAACAGGAGAGGTGGACTCCACAGAAAATGGGTAGATGATATCATAGACTGGTTCGGAGCTAGTCTACAGAAATTAAGCCACTCTGCACTAGACAGGGAAAAATGGAAGGAAACAGTGAGGGAGGCATCAGACAAATGGGTGCTGAGTCCACTGTTGTTGATGATGACGACGACAACAATGACATGAATAATCCAAATTTGCTGTAGTTTCTTACCAAAAAGTTTGTATAAATAACAAGTAAGCATTTCAAGTAAGCACTTCAAAAAATTTAAAATAAAAAATGGCCACAGTATACTGGCTTTGAAAGAGACCATTCAAATATAGGTATTCATTTGCTAACGAAATAAAAAATAAACTACTTCCTCATAAAGAAATAGAATTTTTAAGTTCACTCTTTGCTACTCGAATTTAAAAGCACAAAATAAGC
This sequence comes from Carettochelys insculpta, assembly GCF_033958435.1. Lineage (NCBI taxonomy): Eukaryota > Metazoa > Chordata > Testudines > Carettochelyidae > Carettochelys > Carettochelys insculpta. The sequence continues at coordinate 943,620 of NC_134139.1, read as the reverse complement.
ATTGATCATTGCCATACACGATTGTCTTCCAACACTATTGATCTCGTGGTCCATTTCTCAAAGTTAGATTAATTAATTCTCCTGGACAAATGACAGTTTATTAATTTCACTGGACTCAGTATCAGCAGTAATTTTTTTTACAAAATCCCTTAAAGTAACATATTAATTTACAAAGTACTAAATCTTATTTAAATGAAATGAAATTAAATAAAAAGTTACTTCTGAGGACAGCCAGTTTTATCACTAAAAGTCCATTATGAAAATATTCTGAGCTCCTGTAAATTTCTGGAAAATTAAGTTGCCCACAAATTGATACTAAAAATAAGAGCAACAGAAAAAAGTGACTTGTTTATTCTTAAAATCATTAGGCAATCCACTACCAGTCAAACATTAAAAAATACATTAAAGCATATTATGAAATGCGCACACAATATATTGACTGCCATTCAAATCCAATAGTCCTTATATACCCCAAAGCTCTTCTGAATTGATAGGGGTGTTTGGTGTGTTAAAGATAACATACAACTAAATAATCTGTTAGAACCTGAGCTATGCAAAGGTCCACACGCCTGCTCTATAGTTTTGTACTTTCAAGCTGCTGCTACTCTCCTGCAAACCTTCCCTGCCCACCAGCTTTTTTTTTTTCCCCTTTTTAGAGTGAAACGTGGTAAATCTACATTAGATAAACATTTCATTTTGGGACAACTGTTCATGGCAATTATACAAATGAATTATTTTATTTGAGTCTTATGCAAATTAAAAAGGTCAGCCATTTAATCTACAAATTGCATTTCAAATTAAACTGTAATATTTTCAATTTCCCTTGTTACATTCCTAAATCTTTCACAGCTGTAAACTGCTATCAAAAATGATTTCAAGAGTCTGCAAAATACCATCCTGCCTCTCATCTAATTTATGAATCTAGTCACACTTCAAACACTACTTCACCAGTAAAACAATTAATTATTCTGCAAACTTTATAATTCTTCCATGTCAGTAACAATGACGGTCCCATATAGGAGAGCACCTTCTTCACTAACAAAAAGAAGCTCTGCAATAGAATGACGAGCAGTATTTAAGTAAACTCAAATTTTTCACATCTACAAAAAAGCTGCCTTGTTCAGATGGTTTTGGGCAACACCATGAAGAGTATTTTATATTTAGCCACGCTAAGGTGTCTAATCAACAGATAACAAAACTGCTTTTAGGATCCAGGACCACCTAAATGTTCAGAGCTAGATATTAAACTTAGTTGTATAATGCATATCAGAGTGAATAAGCTGCTGTGTGGCACTAGTCATTTGTACATAAACTAGTTCGGTTGTATATATCCTTCAGGGATCAAAATGATCATGATTGTACAATATGAAACTACTGTACAGCACAATAAGAAAAATGAAAAGCATTCTTTTGAAAACAAAGCATAGAAGAGCAAAAACAGTACATTCACTAGCAAAAATGTCCCTACTGCGTTTCTAGCTTTTAGGCATTTTAAGTTCATTTAACTCTTCCCCCCCCACCACACACACACACACACACACTAAATCAGTCTTCCTCATTCCAACTCTAAAAGGATCATAAGAATCCAAGAATGTGAATGCACAGAAAGTGAGATCAGGGAATCAGAGTGTTCGTTAAAAAACAAAATAAAGAACCCTACAACTGTTCAAGAGAGGCATTACAAGTGAGCAGGAGAGCTAGCCCAAAGACGAAGCTCCACAATTAGATTAGCAAGAGGAAGCAGCAGGCAGTGGAACCAGGTGAGCTATCAATATGGAAACTGAATTCAGCTGTATGAGATTAGGATGTACATGAGTAGAGCCTTGCAGATCCACAGTTAACCACTTTATTGCTCATTTTTGCAGATTCAGATACAAAAATTGTATCTAGAACTCTGCACATTTGCACGTGTCTGTGGTACACACATCCACAGATGTTTGCTGATACTCACAGATCATGTTTGAAGATGCAGACACCAACTTTGTACCCATGCAGGGCTCCACAGACGATGAGAAAGTCAGTCAGGCATCAGAAGAGGTAAGGGAAAAACCCAGATGAACACTGGTATCATGTATCATCGCAATAAAAGTTATGGTCTCAGCGGGGCTGGTGATGAGGAGCCAGCTCGCAGGGAGAGAAGGTACTACTCCTGGCCCTTTCTAATCCTAGCTGCACTTTCTAAGCATCCTGGATAAAACGCTGAGTGAAGGGCACATTCAAGACAAGAGTGTTGGACATGATTTCACCCCAGTGCTTCATACAGAAACAGATAACAAGGTGTAATTTATGATAAGAACTACGTACACTAGGAACCTGGGCCCATATGACTAAGTTGTTCAAGAGCGTAGAAAATCCACCACCAAGTGACGTAGTTCTACCAACCCATCTGCTACAGGCAGTGCTATGCTGATGAGTGGCCTTCCCCCGTCAGCAGAGTCAGTGTCAGCACTGGGGCTCCACCTGTAGCCTGCAACCCCCTTGTCTGACCCCCGCCCCCAACATGCCTCCTGAGGACTGGGGCACCACAGGCCTGAACCTCCTATGCTTCCTCCCCTCTCCCCCTGAACTTTAGGAGCAGCACCCTCCATCCCTACTTCTCCCCTCCCTCCCGGAACTGGAATGCGGCAAATCAGCTGTTTGCGGCATTCCAGCTCTGCGGGAGGAGTAGGAGGAGCAGGGATGGACACGGAATCAGACACTTTATAAATCTGCGTGCTCTGAGAGCGCTGGGAGGGAGGGAGAGGAGCTGATCTGCACAAAGTGCTACACTGGTACAGCTGCGCTGATACAGCACTAAGTGTAGACAAGTCCTTCGAGCTAGAGAATTCCAGCCTTGAATTGAAAATCAAGATTACCCATCTAAGGACACAAAGGGGTTTTGCTGACAATATGCTGAATATTTTGGTCTTTGAATTGCAGTGGAACAGAAAATGATACAGCAGACAATCACTGTACCCACGTTCTCAGTCTCTGAATGATGGCATTTAATATACCCACGCACTGCTGTGCACATACTCCCTCTGAGGGAATAGACATTTTAAAAAGCAGTGAAACAAGAAAAATATTTGTGGAGGGGAAATAGTTTGGAAAGTCACATCTCATAAAAACCATTCTGAAACTCAAATATATACCTTAGTTACCATGTTGTATATCCTACTGTCTGTAACTTTTCAAAAGGGCAGCAGCTATGTCTGGATTTGGTTTTTGTTTGGCTTTTTTTTTAAAATCCAGACTGAACCATTTTCTAGGCATGGTCAGCTATTCAGAATTTAACTGGGATCTTGGCTCTCTTCAAAGGACAAGTTGGGAAAGCAACATCTGACTTCTAAGAAGGGAGGATAAGACAGAACAGAAAGGAATGCCTACGATATATTTGCTGCTCTATACTGGAAAAAAAAAAGTTGAAGAACACCTTGTCACTGCCTACTTCTGGGCTGCAACTTCTAGACTGCATCCACTCACAAAAAAGCGTATCAAAAGTATGATCTGCACTTTCAAAAGACAGCATCCACACAGCCCCCACTCATACTACACAGCCGTTAAGGTTGTATATTAATTTTAAGGCCTGTCTTCACAGCCACAATTAGCTCAAGTTGGTACACCCTAGATCAGGGAGAGTCAGTAGGCAGACTGAGGGCCAAATCCAGAACATGAGACACTTTAGAATAGATTATAAAATATTTTTATTCACTAATTATCATCATTACTATTAGTGCAGAAAGAAAAATACTGAGACCCTCTGAGCTTTGTAATACGTGCCCTTACTTTAACAATACATCTGGGCTACGTTCCTTCTGGAAGATCTCCTCCGAAAGAACTTCTTTTGAGAGTGTCTGTAACCCATGCACCTGTGTGTGGTTCACCGTCCCATGTAGTGGTACCTAGATCATGTCACAGAGAAAGAATAAGTGCACTCTACAGCCTAACCTGACCACCACCCTCCCTATAGCTCAAGCTGTAGAGGTGCTTGCACTAAGCTTCAGAGGTCCCAACTTTAAGCCTGCCATTAGGCAGTTACGAGACAACCCACAAAAAAGCTGATGAAAAGAGTGATCTGCTTTTTTTCCTTTTTTTTGAAAGACAGTGTTCACACAGTCTCTGCTCTTTCTAAAGAACAGGCCAGGGATTGAAGACTCAGGCACCATGAGGACTGCTCTTTTGGAAAAAAAGGGCCCACAGAGCATTGACACATTCTGTTTTGAAAGCTTTCAAAAGAAGGTGTTCTTCTTGAAATGGAAGTGGAAGAGTGCTTTCGAAAGGAGCACCACGGTCCTTTAATTTCAAAAGAACAATTTTTGTGTGCAGGTACTCCACTGGATATTTCGAAAGAGCACCTTCTTTCAAAAAATACCGTGAAAGAACTTTCTAGTGTAGGCACAGCCCTGTTCCAACACTCTGGCGGTAGCAATTTGGTTATAAGGATTACGTCACCAAGGCTCATGTCTGCAGGTTGAAAGTTGCTACCATTTGCTTGCAATTCTAACTAGCATCTTACTATATTCTTGAGAGCAAATTTACTCAACATTCAGCTACGGAATGTGGTGTTCTGTAGAAACAAGTACTAATTAATTTTTACAGTCAGCAGCAGTTAATAATCCCCTCTACAGCTGTAATTATGTTCTATACAAATTAAAGACAGAAAAACATTCTTAAAGCCTGTCCCTGTAAGAAGAAACACTGCATGAAGCTGGTTTAAGCAGCATGATCTGCATTCATAAGACTTATTTTTCAAAAGAGCCATCAAGATTTTTATTGCTTAGTTAAAACTGGCTAGGAGTATAATTCCAGGGTACTGAATGGAAAGCTCCAGTCTGAAACAACTCCAGTGTTTGAGAAGTTAATGTACATAGAATTTGATCAGTACAGCTGAGATTTCCAAGATAGCTACTTTGAACAAATCAAAATTTACTTAACTTCTGTTGGTCAACAAACTTGTTTATCTTGTGTTTTCCATTACATACCCGATCTGCATAGAGACCCATATGCACACTGTTGCATTGTGAACAGAAAGATGACATTAAGCATGGAAGTCCTGAAGTTAACACACAGTGCAGTTATTCACAACTGTTCAGTTATTTTATAACATGCAGTTTTTCACATCATCTCAAACACTCCAGAAAGTCACAAGTGCTCAAACAGTGTGAAACTTTGAAGCCCACTGGTACAACCTGCTTTTATTAAGAATGTGAACTTTTATGAAGAAACTTGAAGCTAAGCAATTTTCCTTCTCTCTTTGAAAATGCACGTGTAAAAAAGAAGCATGTGACAGGGTACATCATCTATGTGGACCCTGAGGCAGTGACAGGAGGGTGATCAGGTCAGAAAACCCTGGAGCTCCACAATGAGAAGCACGCATTAATCAGCAGACCTAGGATAAAGCTACAACCCTCCTAGACCATGTCTAAAGAAGAGGTCTGTTCCTACAAAAGGGATGAGCAACCTGCTGTGACTGGATGAGGGGATAGGTTTTTCCAATGAAGGAGATAAATGGCCCAACTGAAAGTCTCCTGGTGGATTTGAGATTGTGTCCAGCTTTGCTACAGAGTGGGTGTTATTTTATTTTATATTGTTTACCAGATGAAAGTAGGAATTCATTATGTCTTTTTTCATCTTGTTGACAGCTTCCAAAGGACTATGGTTACAGGCAGGCCACTTGAAAACTAATCTGGTCTTTGAAGAGGGGGAGGAAACACTCTGAAAGGCATGAAAGTACCCACTGGCTGTCCAGCTTTCCAAGCCCAAAGTGGGATGCCAGTCAGAAACGTGGATCAGAGCCTCCACTTAGGTCCTCACTTTCAAAAAAACAACAAAACCAAACACTGCCATTTCTGTTGGCTTGGATAACATTACACAGGTTGCAGGTGAGGGGATGAAGGGGCTGGTAACTGCCAGAATGAAAAGTAAGGTCTGATGTAAAACAATTTGCTCACCCTTGCTCTAGAGTACTTTCAGAAGCACAGATGTGCCACTGCAAGATCCCTAGTGTAGGGGTGAGCCAACTTTTTACTTCGGGGCCCACTTTTCATCCCTACAGTTTAGCAATCCTCCCCGCCACCTGCCTAATGCAATCCAAGCCAATGGAAATTTCGGTTATGTTCATATTAAAATTTAAAAAAAAAACAAAACCCTTTGGCACATGTAAGAAAACATGTACGTAGAATGTAATATCTTTGTTAACTGGTATATAAATGTGAATAAATACATGTAAAAACATAGTTCAACATTTGTAATGAAATGGAGGAGCCTGAGACTCAGCAGCTGATCATGCTGTGCTCCCTTATGAAATGTCATGCCCCCGAGAGGGTCTATCCCCCACTTTGCTTACCCCTGCTTGAGTGTACCCATTCTAAGCCAATGGAATAGAGCTCTCCCAACAATTCAATCCAGTCACAGCAGCAACAGCACTGAGCAGCAACAGCTATGTCCTGCCAATACAGCACTGTCAAACAGACATTTTGGTTGCTGTGACTTACTATGCTGCTCAGGGAGGCTGGCTTATTCACATTCCTAAGTGATGTAAATTATAGACACATGGGCAAGTGTAGGCATAGCCTTATTCTCGGTCTCTACTTACTATTATGCAAAAGGTGCAACCTTTCCTCCACAAAATGTACATGTATTAACTTTCATGTGGTGGAACTACAATTGAAAATTGAAGTGCAGAATGTTAAGAGGCATTCCTTTATTGAGCAGACCCCTAGGAATGTTTATTGGCTAGACTCTGCAACTACAAGAAATTTAAGTTTTTTTCTGCCCCCCACCCCGTAAAAACAGTAATTAGCAGAGACCAGATTGTAGCATCAGATGTATAACTTGAAAAATTAAATGCCTAGAAAACTCTGTGCAACAGTAGCTGTGAGATGCAGCGATACCTACCTGTGAAAAAGCAGAATTTGCCTAATTCCTGGATAACATTTTTATGTTACTGGCAGAATGTCAACATGTATGGATATCCTGATAGAAAAAAAGTATTTCTTTTGACCCACTAATTTCATTCCTCCTCCTCTTCTTTTTAATCTTTATAGGGACAAGTTTCCACTCAAACAACAAATCTTTTACTCTGAAAGCAAATAATATTGTTTGCCAGTGTTCCCTGTAAGCTGTACGCTTGTGGGACACGCAGGAAAAATTCAGATACCACCAAGCTGGTTAGTACAGCTCCCACAGCCAGTTTTTATTTCTACTGATGCACATAAAAATATTTATTTCATACATGGATGGAACAAATCTGTATACAGATGGAAAAAGTTAGAGAGAACATTATTGCCTACTCCCTAAAGGCATGCCCATACTTATCAGAGGATTGACGCCATGGTGATCAATCTCCTGAGAGGACAGTTGTTGGTCTCATGAAGAACCGTTAAATTGACCACTGAATGTTCTCTCCTGGACTCTGATACTCCACCAGAACAAGAAGCCTAAGAGAAGTCAATGAGGAGGTTTTTCCTATTGATCTGTCACACAGTGCAGACTGCGCTGCATCTTGGCCTAAGGTATACTGACTTCAGCTACACTATGCAGGTAGCTGGAGTTACTTAAATTAGGTTAAAATTGCCCTGTAGTGTAGACTGCCTTACAGACCAATCCTGAGCAGCACAAAATAGCTATTCTTTCAGCCATTTAAAGTCCGGAAGACAAATAATGATGATTCAGTAACAGGCTGACACAGAGGAAAGAAAGAAATGGAAGAAAGAAACCAAGAAATGGAAGAAATCAAAGAAAGAAACCAAGATCCAACTAAAATGCTCAAGGATATGGGGGGAGAGAAAAAGAGCTCTTTTAAACTAACTGACTGATATCTCTTTTACTCTCACTTCTCAGGCCTCCTAGAGGTAGACAGAAACAACTGCTGTAGGCTTGGTGTACTATAGAGAGACCGACAGGTTCATCCCATGGCCTTTGGACGAGTATGGTAGTTTTAAAAAAAAAAAAAAAAAGTTTAAGGGGAGAGAATTAACAGATGTCACAGCAATCTTTAAAATACACAGAATAAATCATGTGATTTTGGCACTTCCTGAGACTGGGGGAAACCTTGCAAGGAACAGAACACACGAGTAGAAAATGATGATAAAGATTGGGACCCCTTCCCTCTGAGAGATTTGGGGAAAACCTTGGGTATGACCTCTGCCTCTTTAACCTGAAAAGTATATTCTCAAAATCCTTGGAGAGTTTCTCCTCACTCCATTTCAGCTTTTCCTCAATCAAACTTTGCCAATCTTGTTATTATCTTGAGATGCTTGAAAAGTACACTCTCTTACAGTCAGCTAAGGAATAATTTAAATTTACTGGGAGTCACACTCAGAGAGAATAGTAACAGAGAGGTAGCCATGTTAATCTGTACTCCAAGAAAACAAAACAGCAGATATGTAGCACTTTAAAGACTGACAAAGGCCGTGTCTACACTAGCCAAAAACTTCGAAATGGCCACACAAATGGCCATTTCAATGTTTACTAATGAAGCGCTGAAATACATATTCAGCGCCTCATTGGCATGCGGGTGGCCGCGGCACTTTGAAATTGATGCGGCTTGACCAGACGGGGGTCCTTTTTGAAAAGACCCCAGCTACTTTGAAGTCCCCTTTTTCCTATGAGCAGATGAGAATAAGGGGACTTCGAAGTAGCCAGGGTCCTTTCGAAAAGGAGCCCCATCTGGACGAGCCGCGTCAATTTCGAAGTGCCGCGGCCACCTGCATGCTAATGAGGCACTGAATATGTATTTCCGTGCTTCATTAGTAAACTTCAAAATGGCATTTGCATGGCCATTTCGAAGTTTTTGGCTAGTGTAGATGTAGCCCACATGATTTATCAGATCAATCTCATTTCTAATACAGACTGACATTTATAAGTACAGAGAACCGCCCCCCGCCCCCGAAATAGCTACAACCTATTCTGGATCATGATGCTACACTCCAGAAGGACCTAGGTGACAGGCCTGTCCTTTCCTGTAGGCAACCTCCTAACCTAAGAAAGATTCTCACCAGCAATCACAGGCTACACCATAGTAATACTAATCCTGGAGCTTTTCCTTGCAACAAACCCCGCTACCAATTTTGTCCACATATTTATTCTTGGGATACCATCACTGGAACTAACTATGCCATCATTTTTGGTAAATCGTGGGAGATGGGAGAGATTCCAGAAGACTGGAAAAGGGCAAATATAGTACCCATTTATAAAAAGGGGAACAAGAATAACCCAGGAAACTACAGGCCAGTCAGCTGACCTTCTGTGCCAGGAAAGATAATGGAGCAGGTAATTAAAGAAATCATCTGCAAGCATTTGGAAGGTGGTAAGGTACTAGGGAACAGCCAGCGCATGGCTTTGTTAAAAACAGATCATGTCAAACCAATCTAATAGCTTTCTTTGATAGAATAGCGAGTCTTGTGGATAAGGGAGAAGCGGTGGATGTGGTATACCTAGACTTCAGCAAAGCATTTAACACGGTCTCACATAATATACTTATCAATAAGCTATGCAAATACAACTTAGATGGGGCTACTATAAGGTGGGTGAACAACTGGCTGCATAACCGTACCCAGAGAGTAGTTATTAATGGTTTTCAATCCAGCTGGAAAAGCATAACTAGTGGGATTCCGCAGGGGTCTGTTTTAGGACCGGTTCTGTTCAATATCTTCATCAACGATTTAGATATTGACATAGAAAGCACACTTGTTAAGTTTGCAGATGATACCAAGCTGGGAGGGGTTGCAACTGCTTTGGAGGATAGGGTCATAATTCAACAGGATCTGGATAAACTGGAGAAATGGGCTGAGGTAAACAGGATGAAGTTTAATAAGGACAAATGCAAAGTGCTCCATTTGGGAAGGAGCAATCAGTGTCACACATACAGAATGGGAAAGGACTGCCTAGGAATGAGTACAGCAGAAAGGGATCTGGGGGTTATAGTGGACCACAAGCTAAATATGAGTCAACAGTGTGATGCTGTTGCAAAAAAGCAAACATGATTCTAGGATGCATTAACAGGTGTGTCATGAACAAGACACGAGAAGTCATTCTGCCACTCTACTCTGCGCTGGTTAGGCCTCAGCTGGAGTATTGTGTCCAGTTCTGGGCACCGCAGTTCAGGAAGGATGTGGAGAAATTGGAAACGGTCCAGAGGAGAGCAACGAGAACGATCAAAGGTCTAGAGAACATGACCTATGAAGAAAGGCTGAAAGAATTGGGCTTGTTTAGTTTGGAAAAAGAGAAGATTGAGGGGGGACATGATAGCAGTTTTCAGGTATTTAAAAGGGTGTCATAAGGCAGAGGGAGGGAACTTGTTCTTCCTTGCCTCCGAGGATAGAACAAGAGGCAATGGACTCAAATTGCAGCAGGGGAGGATCAGGTCGGACATTCGGAAAAAGTTCCTAACTGTCAGGGTGATCAAACACTGGAACGAATTGCCAAGGGAGGTGGTAGAATCTCCATCACTGGAGCTATTTAAGAAGAGATTAGATAGATGGCTTTCAGGGATGGTCTAGAAAATGCTTGGTCCTGCCATGAGGGCAGGGGACTGGACTCAATGGCCTCTTGAGGTCCCTTCCAGTCCTACTCTTCTATGATTTTATGTTAGCTACAAAATCAAAGGCACATTCTTGCGCACCTCCGGCAACATTATACATACCATTATGTGCCAACAATGCCCTGACACTATGTACATTGATAGACTCAGCAAAACTTTCACCAAAGAACAAACGGACACAGAGCAGACATCAAGAAACTCAATACACATAAGCTGGCTGGTGTACACTTCAATGGAGTGGGCCATTCTGTTAAAGACTTGAGAATTTGTGTCCTAGAGCACAGAGAATTTACAAACATTATAGTGAGAAATTTGTGAGTTGGAATTCATACTCAAATTCGACATATTAACACATGACAGACTCATCAATTACCTCATGCATTACAAGGACCGCTTCCCTTTCTTTGATGCACACAATTATCTCAGGCAGGACAATTAACAGCCCCCTGCCCCTCATCTCATCTCCCCCCCCCCGTGTCTGTTTTTATTGAAATTTTTTTGGGGGTCCTCTGTACTTAAATGCCAGTCTGTATTGAAAATGAGATTGATCTGATGAAGTGGGTCTGTCCCACGAAAGCTCATCACCAAATAAATCATTTTGTTAATCTTTAAAGTGCTACGTCTCTACTCTCAGAGAGAGGTAGAGGAAAGAATAAGGTATTCTGAAAAATGTTTGAAACATTCACCTACTATTTATTCCCACCTCCATTACTAAGTGTTCTAGCAAAGTTAAATATCTAAGATACTACAGCCTAACAGCCTTAGCCCTGCAGTAAAGGAAGAGTTCCCTTCTGTATTTAATCATAAAAGCTTTGTATTTAATATTCTTTAAAAAACAAAACAGCTTACTACATTGTTTTTGTTATAGTTTGGACAGGGCACAGTTCCCCCGAAATAGGGGCAAGGCCTGTACCCCTTCCCTGCTCCCTCATTTCTGTAAATGCAGAGATAAGCAAGGCCAGACAAGGAAGCAGGACAGGCTCCTGGACTGCTACATGGGCAGCTGGATGCCAGCTCCTTGGTCCTAACACCGGCTTATTTCCCATACAATGAGTTTTGAAGACGAGGGAGGAGAGCAAAAAGTGTATAATAAGGGAAATAAGGGAGCAGAGGCAGTGGGGAGGAGAAGGGGGATAGGATGGGAAAAGGAAAGGGATACTAGGGGCGGGGGGGGGCGGGGGGGGCGGAGGGTGTCCAGAAGCCTGGCATGTGGCATACTGTTGATGGCAGTGGCAGCAGCCCCAAGAGAGAAACAGCTGTTAAGAGCATCCGGGAGGCAGCAGGGTATCCACACTGTTATACTAGCCTGTGTCACAATAGCCAGTCCTCCATCCCATGCTCAGATTGTCACAACAGCAGAAGATGTCTCCCATTAAAACACCCCTTTCCCACCCTGCACCAGGAGCCCAAGCACCGCAGCAAGGGAGCGAGCCAAGGAATTAGGCTTCACCCTGCACACGTCTGTGCTTCGCCTCCCCAAACGTACCAATCAGACTATGCCTATATTCTTGCTCTCAGTTCCTCTCTCTTCCTCACACTCTTATCCGGTACTGGAGCAGAGATACTCCTGTGCTTCTGTTCCCACACCAAACCAGCTACCGTGTCAACCTGAGGCTGCAGCATGCACCAGGCCTCAGACTACAGCAGCTAACACTTCGCACCAGTTCCCTGCAGGATTAGTCCAGGTCTCGATGCGCTCCTGAGCTCGGAGTAAGCGGGCCCCTTGGCCCCCAGGAAGCACAGCGCGGGGCGGGTACGCCGCCCCTGCGAGGATGCGGTCGTGCCCAAGTCCGAGGTTTCAAAGGTTAAGAGTCACGAGTTACGTTTCCTCAGCCACGCGCCATGAACCACGGATGGCTGCTGAGGGGCTGGCTGCGACCCAGGGAGCACGCGGGCAGCGGGACTCCGCCTGGACAGACCTCCAGCGACAGGCCCCACGCACGGCACGTGCCAGCCACTCACGAGCGGCGGGGGAAGCGGGAGCAACGCCGCACCGAACGCGCTGGCACGAGGCTGGTCTCGAAGAGCTCTGGCACGCGTGCCGGGCGCCGGCCGCCCCGGGACCCGTGCTCGGAGCGGGCCCACACCGCGAGGGGCGGCGCGGAAAGGCGAGTAACGCTCCAGGGCAGCCCCCGACACCTCCCCTCGGCACGGGGGGACCCGCTGCCAGCCCACCAGGCCTCACCTCTCCACGCAGCTCTAAGGGCACCGGAGCCGCACAGGCGGCTGACCGCTGCCGCCGCCATCTCCTTGTCGGCCCCCGTAGGTAGCGGCGGCGCGAGGAAGGGGGTAGATGTAGCGGCGCCTGACAGAAAAGACCAATGGGCGGAGAGTGGGGCGCTAATGTGTGCAGCAGAAAACCACCCCCGACCGCGGGAAGACACAAGGGTTACATAGTGGTCCGCGTTCTCCCCGCAGCCATACAGGCAGCGCCACGGACAGCCCTCCTGGGGCCTTGCCTCAGGACCCCACCGACCAGAGGGGATGCGACACCCATTGCCACGTGACGCTGCAGCGAGCGGATGGAAGGTGCGGCCCAACCCCCCCGCTCCCGCTCCGCTCCGCTCTCATTGGGTGTTGGCGGGGCCCAGACCCAGACCCCGCGGGTGATGGGTGGGGCAGACCCAGACCCCGCCCCCGGCCCGCTCTCATTGGGTGACGGTGAAAGACGCCGCCCCCGGCCCTCTCTCAGCCGGGACTGGGCGGGGGGTGAGAGTAACGAGAGGAAGTCGCCGCGGTTGCGCCGTGGCCCGCCCGTTTCCCGCGCGGGGGGGGCGCTGGGCGCTGCTCGCAGCCGCTGGCCGTAGCGTGCCGGGTGCGACCGCGAGCGCCGCGTGCGGCTGCCCGGCCAGCGGCGGCCAGGCCCTGGGGGGCAGCGCCGGGGCTTGTCCCCCGGACGGGCGAGACTTCCCCGCCCGTCTCCGGCGGTGAGCGCCCTCGCCGCGCCGCGCCGCGCACCCGCCTCCAGGCCCGAGGGAGCGACCCGGCCCGCCGCCCACGGGCGGGTCCAGCACGAGCCCCGGAAAAGCCTGAACGCGGGTCACGGTGTGAACCCTTAACAAGCAGCCTCCTGAAACCAGCACAGCCACCTGCGCCCCCGGCGCGCTCCGGAGCCCCGGGCGAGTCAGAGACACGCCGCGAGGGGACACTTGCGCGGCGCGGTCCGCCCCAGCTCCGGGGAAAGGGCGGGGGCAGAACGCAGGCTCACGCCTATCAAACCAACAAGCGGCCCTCAGAGGCTTCCAAGCGCTCCCCGGCTGCGTTGTCCCTTCAGCCCCAGAGCTGGGATTCAGTTCACCACAGCGTCAGTTTGTGCCTCTGACCATGCAGGCTGCACCCTAAGCTGAGTCTGAACCTTCCCTCCGCTTGCTTGTAGGGACTTCTCAGCTGAAGTCCAGGCAGCCTCTTCCTTTGCTGTGGATCACTGCTAGGCAGCAGCTCGCTGATTAAACTAGTCAGTTAACTCAAGTGAACAGGCCAAAAGACACCCTGCTGCAGACTGAGGAGCTCTGTGCTGTGGCTCATCTTCTCAGCTCACAGGGGCCTTAGAGACACATCGGTCCTGCCTGCTTGTTCATGAAATCTGAGCCCAAACTACTGAACCCAACTCCAGAAACTTCTGGGTGGAGGGATATGTCTGCCCAGCAACAGTAACGCTCTTACCTCCCCACACAGGGGTTTCTTCGTAGAACCATAGGGCTGGAAGGGACCTCAGGAGGTCATGGAGTCCAGCCCCCTGCTTCAAGCTGGATCAACCCCCACTAAGTCATCCCAGCCAGGACCTTGTCAAGCTGGGACTTAAAAACCTTGAGGGATGGAGGGCACAGTTTACTCATATCCAGCCTTTCATCTACCATAACTCCTAGGTCCCTTTCTGCTGTACAGCTGCTAAGCCAGTCAGTCCCCCGGCTGTAACAATGCTTGGGATTTTTCTGTCCCAAGTGCAGGACTCTACACTTCTTGTTGAACCGCATCAGATTTCTTTTCGCTCAATCCTCCAATTTATCCAGGTCACTCTGGATTCTCTCTCTACTGTCCAACATATCTACCTCTTCCCCCCGGTTCGCATCCAACGTTCCCAGTGATCTCCGAGATACCACCAACTTCCTGAGGAAATTACAAAACATCGGAAAAGTTCCTGATAGCGCCATCCTTGCCACAATGGTTGCAGAGGCTCTGTACACTAGTATTCCTCATAAAGACGGATTACAAGCAATCAGGAATACCATCCCTAATGTCACCACGGCCAATCTGCTGTCTGACCTCTGTAACTTTGTTCTCACCCACAATTATTTCCGATCTGGGGACACTTTATACCTCCAGATTAGTGGAACTGCTATGGGCACCCACATGGCCCCACAATATGCTAATATATTTATGGCTGACCTGGAACAATGATTCCTCGGTTTTTGTCCCCTATTACCCCTCTTCTACTTAAGATACATTGATGACATCTTTATGATTTGGACCCATGGTATAGAGACTCTAGAAGAATTCCACAGAGACTTTAACAATCTACACCCCACCATCAACTTATGCCTCGATTACTCCACGCAAGAGGTACGTTTCCTGGACACTACAGTACAAATCAAGGATGGCCTGATCGGTACCAAACTGTACCGGAAACCCACTGATCGCTATACTTACCTACACCTTTCTAGCTTCCATCCTGCACACATAACTAGATCCATTGTTTACAGTCAAGCCCTTAGGTCCAATTGCATTTGCTCTGATCCAACTGACAGAGACCCAAAACTACAAGATCTTTACCAAATATTCATAAACCTGAATTACCCACCAGGAGAAATAAAAAAACAAATTGACAAGGCCAGACTAATACCCAGAGACCAGCAACGCCAAGATAGGCCCAAAAAAGCCAAGAACAGAACACCACTGGTCATCACCTACAGCCTCCAACTCAAACCACTGCAACGAATTATTAAAGACCTACAACTTATCCTTAATCAGGATGCCACACTCCAGAAGGCCCTAGGTGACAGGCCTGTTCTTTCCTGCAGACAACCTCCCAAGCTTATGGGGATCCTCAGCAACAGCCACAGTCCATACCCCAGGAATACCAGTCCTGGAACCTTTCCTTGCAACAAAGCCCGCTGCCAGCTTTGTCCACATACATTTTCTGGAAATACCATCGCTGGACCTAACCAGGTTATTCACAAAATCACAGGCACATTCTCAGGTTCCTCAGATAACATCATATATGCTATCATGTGCCAACAATGACCAGATGCTTTGTACATTGGACAGACTTCTAACTCCCTTAGACAAAGGGTCAATGGGCACAAAACAGACATCAAAACACTGCAGATCCACAAACTGGTTAGTCAACATTTTAATGGAGTGGGCCATTCTGTGAATGACTTAAGAGTTTGCGAGTTACTGAAGAAAAATTTTCATACCACTACTGAAAGGGAGACAGCCGAGCTGTCTTTTATATTCAGATTTGGCACATTAACACGTGGTTTGAACCAGGATGGGAATTTTTTGAGTCATTATAGGGGCTCATTTGCATACTTGGCTTAATCTGATTCTTGACACACACCCGCTTCTACCCTCTACTCTCTGATTTGCTTACCCTGATCATTTTTTTCTGATTTGTCCTCCTTGTTTACTGTTTTTGGTTCTCTGTGCCTTAAATATTGAGTGTTCTGGTATGGCTATGGTCTGAAGAAGTGGGTCTGTCCCATGAAAGCCCATCACCTAATAAATTATTTTGTTAGTCTTTAAAGTGCTACTTGACTGCTTTTTTTGTTTTGATACTTGCTGAGGGTGCATCCAGTCCCTCATCCAGGTCATAATAAAGATGTTGAACAACACCGGCCTGAGAACCGAGCCTTGCAGCACTCTGCTTGAAACTGACCACCATCCGGATATTGAGCCATTGACCACTACCTGTTGGGGCCAACCGTGAAGCCAGCTTTCTATCCATCTTATAGTCCAAGGCTCCAATCCATATTTCCTTAACTTATGGACAAGAATGTTGTGGGAAAATGTATCAAAAGCTTTGCTGAAGTTAAGGTATATCACATCCACTGACTTCCCCATGTCCACAGAGCTTGTTACCTCGTCATAGAAGCTAATCAGATTAGTCAGGCAGGACTTGGCCCTGGTGAATCCGTGTTGGCTACTTTTGATCACTTTCCCCTCTTCCAAGTGCTCCAAAATGGATTCCTTGAAGATCCCCTCCATTATTTTCTCAGGTTTTGAGGTAAGGCTGGCGGGTCAATAGTTCCCTGGATTGTCCTTTCCTTCTTTAAAGATGGGCACTATGTTTACCTTTTTCCAGTCATCTGGGATCTCTCTTGATCTCCAAGATTCTTCAAAGATACTGGCCAAATGTTCGGCAATGACCTCTGCCAATTCCCTCAGTATCCTGGGGTGGATTAAATCCAGACCCATGGATCTGTGTACATGTAGTTTTTCTAGATAGCTCAGAACTTGTTCCTTCACCACAGATGGCTGCCCTCCACCTCCCATACTGCATTGTCTGGGACCTTAGTGTGGGAATTGGGAGTGTGGTCTGTAGCAGACACCAACTACTACTACATGACCTCTGTTACTTCCGCCTCTAAGCTTAACCCAAAGACACTCATCGGGATTCTCTCTCTCCTTATACTGGACTCTGAGCAATCACACTGCTCCCTCACGTAGAGCGCAACTCCTCCTCCTTGTTTCCCTTGTCTGTGCTTCCTAAGCAGTTTATACCCTTCCATGACCGTGCTCCAGTTATGCAAATTGTCCCAAGTCTCTGTCATTCCACCCACCTCATACTTCTTTGACTGTACCGGGGCCTCTGAGTCTTCCTGTTTGTTCCCCAGGCTTCTGGCATCAGTGTACAAGCATCTTAGAGAAGGGGCCGATTGGCCCACTTTCTCCTCTTCACCTAGGAAACCTACTTGATTGTTCCCTCCTCCTTCCCCACTTACCTCAGGGCTTGTGTCACCATCCCCTGGTGAACCTGGTTTAAAGCCCTCCTCCCTAGGTTTGCAAGCCTGCCCACAAAGATGCTCTTTCCTCTCTTTGTTAGGTGGGTCCCATTTCTTCTCCGTAATCCCTGTTCATGAAAGAAACCAAATCCTTCTCTGCTACACCACCTACGCAACCATGAATTTATCTCTGTGATTTGATGATCCCTACTCGACCCCTTCCTTCCACAGGGAGGACAGAGACCACCACTTGTGCTCTATATTCCTTGATCTTCCTTTCTAGGGTTACATAATCTGCTGTGATCTCATCAAAGTTGCTCTTGGCTGTATCATTGGTTCCTACATAGAGAAGTAGGAAGGGGTAGTAGTCTACAGGTTTAACAATTTTTGGCTTTTAAAGAGACAGCTCCCTATCAGAACAAGCCAGCAGTCATGTAACACTTTAAAGACTAACAAAATAATTTATTAGGTGATGAGCTTTCGTGGGACAGACCCACTTCTTCAGATCATAGCATTACCAGAACAGACTCAATATATAAAACACAGAGGTCCAAAAGTTGTTATCAGCATTGACAAATCAGAAAAATTGTTAGCAAGGTTGGCAGAAGTGGATCTGTCCCAGGAAAGCTCATCACCTAATAAATTATTTTGTTAGTCTTTAAAGTGCTACATGACTGCTGTTTGGAAGGATACAGGCTAACACAGCTATCCCTGTTGGGTGCATGGGTTACATTACCACATCGTCTGCACTAGACCCTGTCCCCTAAAATTTGCAAGACCAGCAGCAGTCGCAGGCGGGACAGGGGAGTATTAGTGTAGACAAACTGGCAGCATTCTTACCACCCTGTCATCTAGATCACCTCTGAGGAGAACACGATTACAGCACCAGGAGCCACCAGAGCCCTGACTGCATCAGTGCTCTAAGTCTCCAGTGTCCCACAGAGCTGCTGTTCGCTGTGGTGTAGTGAAATGGAGTGCCCTCTACCCACTCTGTGCACATACCCCACCACTTGATGGGACAGGCATGTAGTGGTAGTGGCTCTGGCCCAGTGAAGCCCCAGCCCTGGCCCGGAGTGGCTACTGTTGTTCCAGCTATGGTGCACCTCCAGCTGTGGGCCTGGCCTATCTCCAGCCACCCTTGTCTCTGGCTCGCGCAGCCTGGCAGTTCCAGAGTGGCAGCCGGGGCTCTGGTGAGTCACTGGCAGTTGTGGGGAGGGATGGCTCTGCAGAGGTGGGGGCGGGGGGATGTGGCGATCCTGAAATTCCTTTGGACGCTACTGCTCTAAGTGATGTTACTGACAATGGAGCTGAATGGTGGGAAATTTCAGGACAAAGATCTAGAGGCACACCTGCTCTCAAGGGGACAGTAGAAATAAGGGATGCAACCCCAGCTATGTTAATTAAATAGCTGGAGTCAAT
The DNA here is from genome assembly GCF_033958435.1 of Carettochelys insculpta. Classification (NCBI taxonomy): domain Eukaryota; kingdom Metazoa; phylum Chordata; order Testudines; family Carettochelyidae; genus Carettochelys; species Carettochelys insculpta. Next base: position 924,735 of record NC_134139.1, on the reverse strand, counting down.
GTACCTTAATTTGGGCTTCCGCATCATATCCTCTGTGGGAGGTCAGCAGGAGCGCACACCCCAGTTGACTTCCCTTACTCCTAACAAGGGGCAGGTACACCAGTGCTGCTGTAGACGCCATGTAAGTTCAATTTAGCACATCCCCACCAGGTACAATGTTCAAGTGGAAGGGAGCACAGAGTGTGGAGCAGACATTGAAGCGTGTGCAGTAGTCAGTGTTGCTGAAGATATCGGCACCTGCACTGCTCCCTCATGGACCTTCTTAAGGGCTGAAGGCTTCATGCCCAGGTGCATGGCATTGCTTTTGTTCAGACTGGAAGTGGCAAAGGCCTATGTGTAACTGTACTGTGGCTCCCAGGTGTAGATAGTACAGTAAACTCTTGTTTAACTGGTACTCTCAAATAACTGGCATAACTCAGAGATGCATAGCTCTGGGTCGGCGGGGGCGGGAGCATGGAGAGAGTAGAGGAGCTTGCGACCTACACTCATTGGCAGCAGGTTCCTGTGCTCTTTCAGTTCCCCCCGCCCCAGTGCAGGGTGCAAGATACACTGTAATAAACTGGCAGCAAAAACATCTCATTGGTTTAGGCAGAAGTGACTCTCCTGGAGGGACATTCAGATGATAATTTACAAACCTCACATGTCTTGGCATCCCGTTCCCTGAAGAAATTAAAAACAGGCTTGCTTAATCTAGCCCCATTGCCATTAATCATGCACTTAGCTCACAGTTTCAGTAGATAACAGGCACTACCTCTCTCCTCTGAACCCCACACCTGCCTGCTTCCAGCATGGGCTCCACAGCAAGCTGCCTGCTCTTAAAGGGGAAAGCTGGGCACCGGGGAGGGGGCCTCTCTGGAGCCATTTGCAGCTCCCTCTGCGGCGCCGCCCCGCCGCATTCTCCCCGTAGGGCTCTGCCATATAGGGTTTTTCAGAGCCTTGGGGATGGGAGACGGCTTCCTCCTGCCCAGGCCCATGCCCCAGCCCATGGCAATCCTACAGTCTAGCACAGAGCTGAAATTGTTCAGGGCAGACCCCTTCTTTTCTTTAGAGTGATTAATCAACAGTCCCTTTAATAAAGACATTTTCTTATACAGAGCTACTGTAATTAACAATTAAATTAGAGATGTGTGAAATAGTAATACATTTCTTTTAGGGAATAGCACCAGATGCCTTAATCTTTCTCTGTAATGTGCTAAAGAACCATTCATTCCATTATTTATCAATGCTCTATTCAGTGAGTAACGACTAATGCTTTATCTATTGGGGAAACAACTGAAAAGGTATAAAGAACAATTTCTTGCAGAGCAATATTATCATATATGTTGGCAGAAAACTGAGAGGAGAAATCTTATTAAAATTAACAGGATTTCTATCCATTTTATAATATGTAGATGCCAATAATTCAGTCTTTAAAGGCTTATGTAGGTGAATATAAAACAAAATTTGCTCATCACAAATAATCTGTGTTCTCCCCTGTGCTTAATTTGTTATTAATTTTGATAAATAAATTAATTTTCCTCTGATTAATAGTGCAGAGGATATCCAACTGGGAAAGCCACTTGCTATACATAATTTAGTTACAGGAGAAAAATGAATTGCCTATTGCAAAGCAGTTATATAACAAAAGCTTGCAGCCTACAAAATGGCTAGTTAAGTATTCCGTACCTTGTTATATTGATGCATCTCATGGCAGGAATGCAGAGGTAATTACATTTTGTCCTGTGTTAAGCACAATTATTGTATATTGCTTTGCTAGCTAGTTTCTGGTCATACTATAGATGTGGAGGAAGAGCATTGCTAGCTGGAAATCCAGTCCCTTGAACGATTGTCTGTCTATCCAGCTCCAAGATGTAGCTTCAAAAATTATTAAAGGGAATATTTCTGCTTTTGTCATGTAACAGCACTTTTAGAACAAGAATAGCACAGGCAACCGCCTGCAAACCTCGTCACCCCACAAGGACAATTTAGACATGGAGGGAGAACAGCCGTGTAACGAAAGAGGAGTCCTTTCTCCAGGCTAGTGTAGATGAAATATTAGCATGGCAAGAAAGAGTCTGTTAGGACAAAGAGAATCCCAGCAGAGCCATACCTCACTGGACCACCACCAGAACAGTCACAACCTGTTGACATGCCTGAGAAAAGGCAAGGTTCAGCAGCACATCTGTGAGATCTTAAGAATCCCCCAAACTGGTGCACCCCACTGCTGCTGGACTGGTTTAAAATGACCCAAAGGCCTTATATGGAAGGGCAGTTTGGTTTTCAACTGTGGTAGCTCAATCGAGTTAGCTTCACAGTCTGGAAGAGCCCAGGCTAACGTGGGAAACCGGACTTCATGTAGGGGGAGGATTAGATTCATGTGACTAACCTTGCAGAACAGCTCTGGAGGGATGAGGAGAAGTGTAACATTTCATTGCCTGTGTGTGTAAACGACAAGGACTAGGAGTATAGCTTCTATCCTTTGGGAGGCTTGCTGAGCATTCTGTTGCTCTCCAGGGTGAGTGGACGGAGAGGGGCCCAGAAAAGCATTCAACCCTCATTAGAAGAGCTAATATAGAACAGATTCTCCAATCTGGGGAGTATAGGGAACTCATGGTTACTATGGGGAAGTCAGAGAGCTGATATGCCCCCACTCTCATCCAAGAGCACTCCATTATTTCTCTCCGCCTGCACCAGTCCACCTCCATTCAGGTCTTTTGGCTTCAGGGACATCAGCCTCCCACTGGTTTAATTGGGCGGATGAACTTTCTGTTGTTCTGGACATGGGTTGGATGAGAGAGCCTCCTTCCAAAATCCAAAGATGGGCCATCAAAAGAGAGGGTAGATTTTCACTCAGAGCACTCAGACACAGAGAGACAACCTGTGAGGTACAAGGAGAGAAGCTGGGGATATTTGACACCAAGCCTGCCTTCAGCCTTTTGTTTAGTGAATACAGAAACAATATTATGTTGTCAGCTTCTTAATTTCAGTAGCCTGATAGATGGGAAATTCAGTTACAGCTGATGACCTGACAGCATGGAAACCTGAATCAGTTACAGTAGGTTTATTGTCTGGCCACATGAAAATTTTAGATCAAACTAAACAGCCACAGTTAAGTGAAAATTGAATTGCTGTTCAAATTTAAAACAGTATAAATGATTGATGTGTGAACTGTGCTACTCGAGAAAGACAGCAGAGCTTGATAATGAGGCATAGAAAAATACTCAAAGACAGACTGTCTTTTCCATTAAAGGATGAAGAGGGGAATTTGTAATGCCAACACAAAATATTCAGTGTGATTTGGATTAGATTTTAATATTGCTTAGTAACTCCATTGTCTCTCTTGTTATTCTTTGTTCTGGCAGGATGGTAAAAATTTGACAGCTTGCTATCATTAATGCTCATTTGTACTGAATATTGTCTGTAAATCTGTATGTTGTTTTAAAGTATTTCCTGACAAATATTTGTCTTTTATAATAATTGTATTGCAAATTAGCTGTATTATGCTGCCTTTATTTTTCCTTAATAGCAGTCTAAGATGTGCAAGAAGAATATGATCTCTCTAAACTAGGGCTGATATTGACGCCAGTGGGCTTTGGAACAGGCCCAGGAATTTAGATGGGGAAGAGGGAAGATTCTGTTTCTTTCTTCCTGGAGAAAGTTGCTGGGTGCAGCAGCAGTGCTTTGAAAGTTCTTTTGCTTGGGTTTCCACATCAGTTTTTCTTGTATCTCTTTCATTACTGTAATCTTTAAGGCTTATAGGATGGCTCAATAAAGAACTATCACAGTTACTATCTAGAAAAGAAAAGTAGGAGTCTTGGCACAATTAAGCACAGCTCTCAATAGTAAGGCAAAGGCCAGGAAAGGAAGCCAAATACAGATTCCATGGTTACCTACTGTAGCAGGGCCGGGGTGGAGGGCCCCTTCAGAGGAAACCCAAACAAGCAGAAGGGCCTGCGGAGCACCACTGTTGGAGGCCGGGGAGTGGTCAGGCATAGCCTGCCCACGACTAAAAGACCCCTCTCACAGCGAGGGGGGACCTACTAAAAGCAACCGGTCCCAAATGAATTCGGGGGACAACGAAGGAAAAACCAGGGGTGGGAGTGAGGGTCAGAGGTTTAAAATAAGGGAGCCGGAAGGGGATACCGAGCAGAGGACCCTGGACAGCGCCCACCGCTCCTCGAAGGTGTCCAGGGAGTCAGCTGACGCCGCCCAGAGGAACTCTACTCGGATTTGTGACCGGAGGGAGGAACAGAAGTAGGCCCCACAGTTGCAGGTCGCCCCCTCTGCCAGCCTCCTCTCCCTGGTTTTGTAGATGGCCATTTTGGCCATGGCCAGGAGGAGGCTGATGAGGAGGTCCCGCGACTTTGTGGGGCCACAGATAGGGTGTGACAAGATGAGGAGGTGTGGGGAAGAGTGCAGCCAGAACCTCAAGAGGAGGTTCTGGAGGAGCCGGAAGAGGGGCTGCAGCCTGGCGCACTCAACGTAGATGTGCGCCAGGTTCTCCCTCATGCCGCAGAAGGTGCAGGTGTCTGGGATAGGGGTGAACCGCGCCAGGTATACGCCCGTGCTCACCGCTCCATGGAGGATTCTCCAGCTGATGTCCCCAGCGGGCCGCCTGCAGAGTGCCAGCAGGGCAGTCACAGGCAGCTGGTGGGAGATGGCTCAGCCTAACTGGGGCCAGCTGACTCCATGGGTGGGCTGATAAGAGACCTTTAAAAGCCCTTCACAGGGGGAGGGGTGGGGAGAGAGCTGAGGAGTCCAGAGGATCAGGAACCACAGAGGGAGAGTGAGGAGCCGGGGCAGATCAAGAGGGGGGACTCACTACTGCTGCAGCTTGGAGAAGGTACCAGGGAGAAGAGCTGCTGTGCTAAGGGAGTCAGCTCTTCCCACTAGCAGCTGTGTGGGGTGCCTGGGCTGGAACCTGGAATGGGGGTGGGGGGGCTGATTTTCTCCCCAGATCACCCCTCATGCCAGTGAGGGAAACTGGGCCCTTAAGTGGGACCAGTGGAATGAGCAGAGGCCAGAGGCCCAGGAATAAGACTGACTTTGTCACACTACTCCAAGCGTTCATTCCATAGAAACATTCCTGCAGGTTTGGAAGATATGCTCAGCTGTGAATATGAGCTGATGGCTCTCTAGTGACTGGAGATAGTGATCTCTGCCACAACAGCGCTACCGCTGGACTGTAGTAAGGCCTTGAAGAGGTATTTATCTAATCAAGATGACAGAGAAGCTGTAAGTAGGTATTACAGAGGTTCCCATCCTTTCCAGTAAACACGGCACACTTCAGAGGCAAACTGCTCCACAGCCCGTGCACTTCCAGATGAATCGATTGCTCCTCAATGTCACGTTTACTGTGGCTACAGTCTAACCCAAGAGGTTTGCAACACAGTAGTGCATACAACAAGCTAAACCAGGATCAAAGGCATTAATGTTTCAAATGTACCACAGAACACACATCTTAGACACCGTTCTAGACAGCGAGCACAGACACATTTTCAAATCTGCTCAAGGCTGTGCTAGGGATGTTGAGTAACCACTGAAAGTAGGCTCTCCTCCCCACCAGCCCCTTGGAGCCGTGATGTAGCCTTTAAACTTGGGCCCAGCTCCAACAGGCACAGCAGGGAGTGGGGGTGGGCTTCTCGCCAGTTCATTTGGGCCAGGAAGCTGCATTTCAGCTGCCTCCCAGTATGAACAGGCTCGTGAGGGGTCATCATTTCCCCTCATGGTAGGTCTGGAAAAAGCTACCCTGTCGGTTGCGGGGGGCGGGGGGGTGGGAACTGATGAGCTATCATTGCACACCTGGATAGTTCATACAGCACACCAGTGTGCCACAGCACACTGGTTGAGAACTACTGAGGTACAGTGGGATTACCTAGGATCATGTGACACCATCAATGTTCAAGCAAAAGTCCCATCTGGATTTCAGCCAGGTGTTCTGCTGGGGGGGTAGGAAGAGCAATCCAGGGCATGATATGGCATCTGAACTGGAGTGTTATCAAGCTATGATAGCTAACAGTGCATTTCCTGTGGAAATGAGTGGCATTTTAATGGCCACAAGGGATCAAGACCTTGGTTTTAAGCCACTACTAAAGTAGTGGTATTAGTGAGTACCATATAGCTTCTGGTGCTGAGACATGAATCCTGCGTAAGACTTTGCAGCTATTTAGAATTTCAATGTTTTTAAGCAGAAATATGGCATAATTCCAGAGGGCTGATTATGTTCTATTGATTACATAGTATTACGCCTACCTCTTGAACATGGTATTCTTCACATTCTGTCTGGAACTGTTGTGTAGCGTTGCTGTGTCTCACTAAATAGCTGTCAGCTTCCCACTCAGAGGTGAATGCCCTTCCCTGGTGAGTGAATGGTTCTCTACCTTTAGATGGAAAGCCCAATGCCCCAGTAAATCCCTGGTCCTGTAAAGATGCCTATCAAGGCTTATGAGCATGTTAGAATATTCTTTCTTCTCTCAGGACTTGGCTTGAGCCAGCTGTGCCAGAGATCTTTGAGTGGAAGGTGCTAGACAGGTGTATAATATTCTGGCACTGACAGCGAAAGAAGAATGTGGCCAGAGCTGATTAATGCCCTGCTTTGTGGCCCCAGATCCAGCCCAACCATCAGGGTTTCCTGCCAGCTGAGTGGCTAGGTGGCCACCCAGGAGAGAGATTCAGATGTTGCCCAGCTGATTCACTGGTGAAGGAAAGCCATGTCACCAGTGCCGTCTCTTGCTGCCATTGTCCCTGCCTGGTCAGGGCTGGGGGCAGGGGGAAGCAGGGAAGATCCCTCTTCAGACCTAGTGGAACCATTTGAGTTGCTGGTCCAGAGCTGCCCAACTTGGCCTCAGTACCACATCAGATGGGCTTTGAGGCTACTGAGCAGCTTCATCTTTCCGTGGCTCCCATTCCCCAGTCTTGAGCAGGAACTTTGTCTCCCAGGTCCTGAGCCCTGCTGTGGCAGTTTCTTGCAGAGTCACTTTCTATCTAGGCCATCAGTTCTCACACTATGCAGACACATTGGGGGATCCCTATCAGCTTTGTGGCAGTCTGCAGCTCAGGTAGGAGAGGAGACCTGGAGGAAATCTGGAGAACAGTGATGGTACTACCCACATTCAGGGTAGATACAGAGTGTCTAAGCCTGGCAGATCACAGACAGCAGCTGACAAGTGCCTGATGGAGGGGGAACATTTTGGGTCCTATCTCGGGACCAGGGGGTGGGCGGGTGCAGCCTGCCCAGGGCTAAAAGGCCCCTCTCA
>NC_134139.1:0-7500 GCF_033958435.1 Carettochelys insculpta | reverse complement strand
GGGTTAGGGTTAGGGTTAGGGTTAGGGTTAGGGTTAGGGTTAGGGTTAGGGTTAGGGTTAGGGTTAGGGTTAGGGTTAGGGTTAGGGTTAGGGTTAGGGTTAGGGTTAGGGTTAGGGTTAGGGTTAGGGTTAGGGTTAGGGTTAGGGTTAGGGTTAGGGTTAGGGTTAGGGTTAGGGTTAGGGTTAGGGTTAGGGTTAGGGTTAGGGTTAGGGTTAGGGTTAGGGTTAGGGTTAGGGTTAGGGTTAGGGTTAGGGTTAGGGTTAGGGTTAGGGTTAGGGTTAGGGTTAGGGTTAGGGTTAGGGTTAGGGTTAGGGTTAGGGTTAGGGTTAGGGTTAGGGTTAGGGTTAGGGTTAGGGTTAGGGTTAGGGTTAGGGTTAGGGTTAGGGTTAGGGTTAGGGTTAGGGTTAGGGTTAGGGTTAGGGTTAGGGTTAGGGTTAGGGTTGGGTTAGGGTTAGGGTTAGGGTTAGGGTTAGGGTTAGGGTTAGGGTTAGGGTTAGGGTTAGGGTTAGGGTTAGGGTTAGGGTTAGGGTTAGGGTTAGGGTTAGGGTTAGGGTTAGGGTTAGGGTTAGGGTTAGGGTTAGGGTTAGGGTTAGGGTTAGGGTTAGGGTTAGGGTTAGGGTTAGGGTTAGGGTTAGGGTTAGGGTTAGGGTTAGGGTTAGGGTTAGGGTTAGGGTTAGGGTTAGGGTTAGGGTTAGGGTTAGGGTTAGGGTTAGGGTTAGGGTTAGGGTTAGGGTTAGGGTTAGGGTTAGGGTTAGGGTTAGGGTTAGGGTTAGGGTTAGGGTTAGGGTTAGGGTTAGGGTTAGGGTTAGGGTTAGGGTTAGGGTTAGGGTTAGGGTTAGGGTTAGGGTTAGGGTTAGGGTTAGGGTTAGGGTTAGGGTTAGGGTTAGGGTAGGGTTAGGGTTAGGGTTAGGGTTAGGGTTAGGGTTAGGGTTAGGGTTAGGGTTAGGGTTAGGGTTAGGGTTAGGGTTAGGGTTAGGGTTAGGGTTAGGGTTAGGGTTAGGGTTAGGGTTAGGGTTAGGGTTAGGGTTAGGGTTAGGGTTAGGGTTAGGGTTAGGGTTAGGGTTAGGGTTAGGGTTAGGGTTAGGGTTAGGGTTAGGGTTAGGGTTAGGGTTAGGGTTAGGGTTAGGGTTAGGGTTAGGGTTAGGGTTAGGGTTAGGGTTAGGGTTAGGGTTAGGGTTAGGGTTAGGGTTAGGGTTAGGGTTAGGGTTAGGGTTAGGGTTAGGGTTAGGGTTAGGGTTAGGGTTAGGGTTAGGGTTAGGGTTAGGGTTAGGGTTAGGGTTAGGGTTAGGGTTAGGGTTAGGGTTAGGGTTAGGGTTAGGGTTAGGGTTAGGGTTAGGGTTAGGGTTAGGGTTAGGGTTAGGGTTAGGGTTAGGGTTAGGGTTAGGGTTAGGGTTAGGGTTAGGGTTAGGGTTAGGGTTAGGGTTAGGGTTAGGGTTAGGGTTAGGGTTAGGGTTAGGGTTAGGGTTAGGGTTAGGGTTAGGGTTAGGGTTAGGGTTAGGGTTAGGGTTAGGGTTAGGGTTAGGGTTAGGGTTAGGGTTAGGGTTAGGGTTAGGGTTAGGGTTAGGGTTAGGGTTAGGGTTAGGGTTAGGGTTAGGGTTAGGGTTAGGGTTAGGGTTAGGGTTAGGGTTGGGTTAGGGTTAGGGTTAGGGTTAGGGTTAGGGTTAGGGTTAGGGTTAGGGTTAGGGTTAGGGTTAGGGTTGGGTTAGGGTTAGGGTTAGGGTTAGGGTTAGGGTTAGGGTTAGGGTTAGGGTTAGGGTTAGGGTTAGGGTTAGGGTTAGGGTTAGGGTTAGGGTTAGGGTTAGGGTTAGGGTTAGGGTTAGGGTTAGGGTTAGGGTTAGGGTTAGGGTTAGGGTTAGGGTTAGGGTTAGGGTTAGGGTTAGGGTTAGGGTTAGGGTTAGGGTTAGGGTTAGGGTTAGGGTTAGGGTTAGGGTTAGGGTTAGGGTTAGGGTTAGGGTTAGGGTTAGGGTTAGGGTTAGGGTTAGGGTTAGGGTTAGGGTTAGGGTTAGGGTTAGGGTTAGGGTTAGGGTTAGGGTTAGGGTTAGGGTTAGGGTTAGGGTTAGGGTTAGGGTTAGGGTTAGGGTTAGGGTTAGGGTTAGGGTTAGGGTTAGGGTTAGGGTTAGGGTTAGGGTTAGGGTTAGGGTTAGGGTTAGGGTTAGGGTTAGGGTTAGGGTTAGGGTTAGGGTTAGGGTTAGGGTTAGGGTTAGGGTTAGGGTTAGGGTTAGGGTTAGGTTAGGGTTAGGGTTAGGGTTAGGGTTAGGGTTAGGGTTAGGGTTAGGGTTAGGGTTAGGGTTAGGGTTAGGGTTAGGGTTAGGGGTTAGGGTTAGGGTTAGGGTTAGGGTTAGGGTTAGGGTTAGGGTTAGGGTTAGGGTTAGGGTTAGGGTTAGGGTTAGGGTTAGGGTTAGGGTTAGGGTTAGGGTTAGGGTTAGGGTTAGGGTTAGGGTTAGGGTTAGGGTTAGGGTTAGGGTTAGGGTTAGGGTTAGGGTTAGGGTTAGGGTTAGGGTTAGGGTTAGGGTTAGGGTTAGGGTTAGGGTTAGGGTTAGGGTTAGGGTTAGGGTTAGGGTTAGGGTTAGGGTTAGGGTTAGGGTTAGGGTTAGGGTTAGGGTTAGGGTTAGGGTTAGGGTTAGGGTTAGGGTTAGGGTTAGGGTTAGGGTTAGGGTTAGGGTTAGGGTTAGGGTTAGGGTTAGGGTTAGGGTTAGGGTTAGGGTTAGGGTTAGGGTTAGGGTTAGGGTTAGGGTTAGGGTTAGGGTTAGGGTTAGGGTTAGGGTTAGGGTTAGGGTTAGGGTTAGGGTTAGGGTTAGGGTTAGGGTTAGGGTTAGGGTTAGGGTTAGGGTTAGGGTTAGGGTTAGGGTTAGGGTTAGGGTTAGGGTTAGGGTTAGGGTTAGGGTTAGGGTTAGGGTTAGGGTTAGGGTTAGGGTTAGGGTTAGGGTTAGGGTTAGGGTTAGGGTTAGGGTTAGGGTTAGGGTTAGGGTTAGGGTTAGGGTTAGGGTTAGGGTTAGGGTTAGGGTTAGGGTTAGGGTTAGGGTTAGGGTTAGGGTTAGGGTTAGGGTTAGGGTTAGGGTTAGGGTTAGGGTTAGGGTTAGGGTTAGGGTTAGGGTTAGGGTTAGGGTTAGGGTTAGGGTTAGGGTTAGGGTTAGGGTTAGGGTTAGGGTTAGGGTTAGGGTTAGGGTTAGGGTTAGGGTTAGGGTTAGGGTTAGGGTTAGGGTTAGGGTTAGGGTTAGGGTTAGGGTTAGGGTTAGGGTTAGGGTTAGGGTTAGGGTTAGGGTTAGGGTTAGGGTTAGGGTTAGGGTTAGGGTTAGGGTTAGGGTTAGGGTTAGGGTTAGGGTTAGGGTTAGGGTTAGGGTTAGGGTTAGGGTTAGGGTTAGGGTTAGGGTTAGGGTTAGGGTTAGGGTTAGGGTTAGGGTTAGGGTTAGGGTTAGGGTTAGGGTTAGGGTTAGGGTTAGGGTTAGGGTTAGGGTTAGGGTTAGGGTTAGGGTTAGGGTTAGGGTTAGGGTTAGGGTTAGGGTTAGGGTTAGGGTTAGGGTTAGGGTTAGGGTTAGGGTTAGGGTTAGGGTTAGGGTTAGGGTTAGGGTTAGGGTTAGGGTTAGGGTTAGGGTTAGGGTTAGGGTTAGGGTTAGGGTTAGGGTTAGGGTTAGGGTTAGGGTTAGGGTTAGGGTTAGGGTTAGGGTTAGGGTTAGGGTTAGGGTTAGGGTTAGGGTTAGGGTTAGGGTTAGGGTTAGGGTTAGGGTTAGGGTTAGGGTTAGGGTTAGGGTTAGGGTTAGGGTTAGGGTTAGGGTTAGGGTTAGGGTTAGGGTTAGGGTTAGGGTTAGGGTTAGGGTTAGGGTTAGGGTTAGGGTTAGGGTTAGGGTTAGGGTTAGGGTTAGGGTTAGGGTTAGGGTTAGGGTTAGGGTTAGGGTTAGGGTTAGGGTTAGGGTTAGGGTTAGGGTTAGGGTTAGGGTTAGGGTTAGGGTTAGGGTTAGGGTTAGGGTTAGGGTTAGGGTTAGGGTTAGGGTTAGGGTTAGGGTTAGGGTTAGGGTTAGGGTTAGGGTTAGGGTTAGGGTTAGGGTTAGGGTTAGGGTTAGGGTTAGGGTTAGGGTTAGGGTTAGGGTTAGGGTTAGGGTTAGGGTTAGGGTTAGGGTTAGGGTTAGGGTTAGGGTTAGGGTTAGGGTTAGGGTTAGGGTTAGGGTTAGGGTTAGGGTTAGGGTTAGGGTTAGGGTTAGGGTTAGGGTTAGGGTTAGGGTTAGGGTTAGGGTTAGGGTTAGGGTTAGGGTTAGGGTTAGGGTTAGGGTTAGGGTTAGGGTTAGGGTTAGGGTTAGGGTTAGGGTTAGGGTTAGGGTTAGGGTTAGGGTTAGGGTTAGGGTTAGGGTTAGGGTTAGGGTTAGGGTTAGGGTTAGGGTTAGGGTTAGGGTTAGGGTTAGGGTTAGGGTTAGGGTTAGGGTTAGGGTTAGGGTTAGGGTTAGGGTTAGGGTTAGGGTTAGGGTTAGGGTTAGGGTTAGGGTTAGGGTTAGGGTTAGGGTTAGGGTTAGGGTTAGGGTTAGGGTTAGGGTTAGGGTTAGGGTTAGGGTTAGGGTTAGGGTTAGGGTTAGGGTTAGGGTTAGGGTTAGGGTTAGGGTTAGGGTTAGGGTTAGGGTTAGGGTTAGGGTTAGGGTTAGGGTTAGGGTTAGGGTTAGGGTTAGGGTTAGGGTTAGGGTTAGGGTTAGGGTTAGGGTTAGGGTTAGGGTTAGGGTTAGGGTTAGGGTTAGGGTTAGGGTTAGGGTTAGGGTTAGGGTTAGGGTTAGGGTTAGGGTTAGGGTTAGGGTTAGGGTTAGGGTTAGGGTTAGGGTTAGGGTTAGGGTTAGGGTTAGGGTTAGGGTTAGGGTTAGGGTTAGGGTTAGGGTTAGGGTTAGGGTTAGGGTTAGGGTTAGGGTTAGGGTTAGGGTTAGGGTTAGGGTTAGGGTTAGGGTTAGGGTTAGGGTTAGGGTTAGGGTTAGGGTTAGGGTTAGGGTTAGGGTTAGGGTTAGGGTTAGGGTTAGGGTTAGGGTTAGGGTTAGGGTTAGGGTTAGGGTTAGGGTTAGGGTTAGGGTTAGGGTTAGGGTTAGGGTTAGGGTTAGGGTTAGGGTTAGGGTTAGGGTTAGGGTTAGGGTTAGGGTTAGGGTTAGGGTTAGGGTTAGGGTTAGGGTTAGGGTTAGGGTTAGGGTTAGGGTTAGGGTTAGGGTTAGGGTTAGGGTTAGGGTTAGGGTTAGGGTTAGGGTTAGGGTTAGGGTTAGGGTTAGGGTTAGGGTTAGGGTTAGGGTTAGGGTTAGGGTTAGGGTTAGGGTTAGGGTTAGGGTTAGGGTTAGGGTTAGGGTTAGGGTTAGGGTTAGGGTTAGGGTTAGGGTTAGGGTTAGGGTTAGGGTTAGGGTTAGGGTTAGGGTTAGGGTTAGGGTTAGGGTTAGGGTTAGGGTTAGGGTTAGGGTTAGGGTTAGGGTTAGGGTTAGGGTTAGGGTTAGGGTTAGGGTTAGGGTTAGGGTTAGGGTTAGGGTTAGGGTTAGGGTTAGGGTTAGGGTTAGGGTTAGGGTTAGGGTTAGGGTTAGGGTTAGGGTTAGGGTTAGGGTTAGGGTTAGGGTTAGGGTTAGGGTTAGGGTTAGGGTTAGGGTTAGGGTTAGGGTTAGGGTTAGGGTTAGGGTTAGGGTTAGGGTTAGGGTTAGGGTTAGGGTTAGGGTTAGGGTTAGGGTTAGGGTTAGGGTTAGGGTTAGGGTTAGGGTTAGGGTTAGGGTTAGGGTTAGGGTTAGGGTTAGGGTTAGGGTTAGGGTTAGGGTTAGGGTTAGGGTTAGGGTTAGGGTTAGGGTTAGGGTTAGGGTTAGGGTTAGGGTTAGGGTTAGGGTTAGGGTTAGGGTTAGGGTTAGGGTTAGGGTTAGGGTTAGGGTTAGGGTTAGGGTTAGGGTTAGGGTTAGGGTTAGGGTTAGGGTTAGGGTTAGGGTTAGGGTTAGGGTTAGGGTTAGGGTTAGGGTTAGGGTTAGGGTTAGGGTTAGGGTTAGGGTTAGGGTTAGGGTTAGGGTTAGGGTTAGGGTTAGGGTTAGGGTTAGGGTTAGGGTTAGGGTTAGGGTTAGGGTTAGGGTTAGGGTTAGGGTTAGGGTTAGGGTTAGGGTTAGGGTTAGGGTTAGGGTTAGGGTTAGGGTTAGGGTTAGGGTTAGGGTTAGGGTTAGGGTTAGGGTTAGGGTTAGGGTTAGGGTTAGGGTTAGGGTTAGGGTTAGGGTTAGGGTTAGGGTTAGGGTTAGGGTTAGGGTTAGGGTTAGGGTTAGGGTTAGGGTTAGGGTTAGGGTTAGGGTTAGGGTTAGGGTTAGGGTTAGGGTTAGGGTTAGGGTTAGGGTTAGGGTTAGGGTTAGGGTTAGGGTTAGGGTTAGGGTTAGGGTTAGGGTTAGGGTTAGGGTTAGGGTTAGGGTTAGGGTTAGGGTTAGGGTTAGGGTTAGGGTTAGGGTTAGGGTTAGGGTTAGGGTTAGGGTTAGGGTTAGGGTTAGGGTTAGGGTTAGGGTTAGGGTTAGGGTTAGGGTTAGGGTTAGGGTTAGGGTTAGGGTTAGGGTTAGGGTTAGGGTTAGGGTTAGGGTTAGGGTTAGGGTTAGGGTTAGGGTTAGGGTTAGGGTTAGGGTTAGGGTTAGGGTTAGGGTTAGGGTTAGGGTTAGGGTTAGGGATTAGGGTTAGGGTTAGGGTTAGGGTTAGGGTTAGGGTTAGGGTTAGGGTTAGGGTTAGGGTTAGGGTTAGGGTTAGGGTTAGGGTTAGGGTTAGGGTTAGGGTTAGGGTTAGGGTTAGGGTTAGGGTTAGGGTTAGGGTTAGGGTTAGGGTTAGGGTTAGGGTTAGGGTTAGGGTTAGGGTTAGGGTTAGGGTTAGGGTTAGGGTTAGGGTTAGGGTTAGGGTTAGGGTTAGGGTTAGGGTTAGGGTTAGGGTTAGGGTTAGGGTTAGGGTTAGGGTTAGGGTTAGGGTTAGGGTTAGGGTTAGGGTTAGGGTTAGGGTTAGGGTTAGGGTTAGGGTTAGGGTTAGGGTTAGGGTTAGGGTTAGGGTTAGGGTTAGGGTTAGGGTTAGGGTTAGGGTTAGGGTTAGGGTTAGGGTTAGGGTTAGGGTTAGGGTTAGGGTTAGGGTTAGGGTTAGGGTTAGGGTTAGGGTTAGGGTTAGGGTTAGGGTTAGGGTTAGGGTTAGGGTTAGGGTTAGGGTTAGGGTTAGGGTTAGGGTTAGGGTTAGGGTTAGGGTTAGGGTTAGGGTTAGGGTTAGGGTTAGGGTTAGGGTTAGGGTTAGGGTTAGGGTTAGGGTTAGGGTTAGGGTTAGGGTTAGGGTTAGGGTTAGGGTTAGGGTTAGGGTTAGGGTTAGGGTTAGGGTTAGGGTTAGGGTTAGGGTTAGGGTTAGGGTTAGGGTTAGGGTTAGGGTTAGGGTTAGGGTTAGGGTTAGGGTTAGGGTTAGGGTTAGGGTTAGGGTTAGGGTTAGGGTTAGGGTTAGGGTTAGGGTTAGGGTTAGGGTTAGGGTTAGGGTTAGGGTTAGGGTTAGGGTTAGGGTTAGGGTTAGGGTTAGGGTTAGGG